>NC_092335.1:45019351-45327870 GCF_046630445.1 Rutidosis leptorrhynchoides | reverse complement strand
ATGGTCCCATTGCTAGGTACTGAACTCTATATGCCATGAATAACTCCATGTAATATCTTTAAAATGAGCAAATGCATATCAGAAGATTTCTTTCAGACCTGAGAATAAACATGTTTGAAAAGTGTCAACCAAAAGGTTGGTGAGTTCATAGGTTTATCATAAACAATAAAATTCATCATTTTGATAGACCACAAGATTTAAATACAGTACACCTATCTCGTGGATGAAACCATTTTTCATAATGCTTAGCAGAGTAGGTTCGTATCCTTTTCTCCCCCGTAGGTTGCCTCACAATTTTTAAATAACCTTACACATATCTCGTGCATAAAAATAATACACATAACATGTGTATAAAAATCATTCTCTCGATACATAACATTCACTTTTCTTTCATAGCTTTCATAGCTTTCAATTCTTGGCTTGGTAACCGACCTTAAAATATAATGTGCATCAATAATATCCCCAAAACAGAACATCTCATCTGTATAAATATATAAAATTCGAAGTACTAAACACCACGCCCACTAGCCCTTCCGTCTAGTGAACATTCTGGGTGGGGGTGTCAAACCCGATAGCTACCTTTAGGATTCGCGTGAATTAGGGCCATACCCGATTCTAATTCTTAGGTTACCAAGCATAATAATCAGAGAAAAAATATTCATATCAATTGGTGGCAATTATCACGTCCACATAATTCAATGGTGGCAATTATCACGTCCACATAATTCATTCTAGGAATGTTTTGCTTGTGTCTATCTCGTCAAACATTTATAAAAGCATTTCATGCATTCGCAGTTCAAAATATATTTCAAAAGTATTTAATAAAGCAGTTATGAAAACAACGCATATATTCTCAGTCCCAAAAATATAAAGAGTAAAAGGGAATCAAATGAACTCACCAAATGTATTTTGTAGTAAAAATACATATGACTATATTGAACAATGCAGGGTTGGCCTTGGATTCACGAACCTATATCATTTGTATATATATTAAAACATATACTTGTAATTTAACAAATCTATATATTATTATTAGTGATGTAATTTAATAGTTTAAGAGTTTTATTATTTATTTATATATTTGTAATTATATTCTAAAAATATATATCTTATTTACATACAAATTTCTTATGTTATATCTGTTTATTTTGTGTATATATCTAAAATAATTAATATCTTTACATTTAGTTATATTACTATATCTATATATTTTTAATTAGTATTAGGTTAGAATTCAATGGTTTATTATATGTAAGTATTTATATAAAAAAATGTTAATATGTTTAAAATATACTGATAACCTTAATAATATTCTTAAAACTTTTATTTTCATAAACGTAATTATTTTTTAATAATAATATTATAAGTGATACTGATAATAATAATGATGATAGTTTTAATAATAAATCTCATAATAGTGATAATATCTGTAGTTTTTAATAATTTAAATAATTTAATAATAATGATAATGAAACTTATACTTTTTGATAATAATACTAACATAATGGTTTTAATCATAATGGTACTACTAACATCAACCTTAAAGATAATACTAATAATGGTAATAATACTGAATAATAATAACTGTAAAAATGATAATGTTGCGGGTAAAGATAGTTATGATATTGTCTTTAGTGCTTACATAATAATATTACTCGTAATAATATAAATAATAATACTTATAAATGTGACTATGATAATAATAATAATAACAATAATTATAATGATAATAATAATAATAATCATAATGATGATAATGATGATGATGATGATGATAATAATAATAATAATAATAATAATAATAATAATAATAATAATAATAATAATAATAATAATAATAATAATAATAATAATCCTATTATTCATAACATTCAATAATAATAATAATACTAATAATAACAATAATTATAATACTTAATAATAATAATGATATTAATATTAATAATAATGAATTTTTAAAAATGAAACTGCCTTTAAAACTAGCTCGCAAAAATAATTGCCCAGAACGGGACTCGAACCCGCGACCTCTCGCTAACCCAAAATACACCCAAACCCCCACGCTGCTGCTTACATTTCTATTTTATTTTGCTCGATGTATTTATTTAACCCGTTCTATCTGTCTCAGCCCAATAACCAAACAGAATACGACCCAATAATTAGTACTAAGGTCACGGCCCAAGTGGAGTTTATATATTATCTCAGCCCAACTCCTTGCAAGCCTATTTAAATAGATCATAAGCCCAACATATTGTTTTATTTAAAATCGAACCAGGAATGGTGAGTGGTGGGGTTCATCGAAATAAAACAACACGTCCTTCCTCCTTTATTCGTTTCCAGGTATACAGTGATGGGTTTTGGTGTTTGCTCAGTAAATCGAAGAAGGACAATGGGTTCTTCAGATACAAACAGAAACATAAATACGAAACTTAATAAGAAACCAGGGTATTCATAAAGTGGTTCGATGATGACGAGTATGAAGAAAAACATAAAGCTGAAACAGAATCCTTACAGTAGAAACAGGAGATAACGAGGTAATGGTTTTGAAGAAAATAAGTGTAATCGATGGTAGGTGTTGGTGTTTATCACTATGGGAATAGGAGAGAGGAGAGGGATAGAGGTGGTGGTTTTGCAATGGTTGAAATAATACGGACGTTTCACAGCAGCTGCATATATGCATCTTTTTCTTGTTTCTTTGTGTTAATCGAAGAGAAAGGAAACAGAACACGTATAGCAAAAACAGAAACGAGTGGAAAAGAAGTTACGCGATTTATCTAACCTTTTAAGTGGTTTGTGAAATGTTGTGATCATTGATGTTCGAGCGGAGGTGTACGAAATAATATTATATTTTACTACGAAATACGATACAATTTACACAAGTTTTATTTATTTATATAGATGGGATATACTTAAACCTTGCTACAACACTTATAGGCAGTGTACCTAATCGTAGAGTAGTGTAGTTTTTAGTAAGTCCGGTTCGTTCCACAGGGAGCTAGCTGAGTTTAACGCTATATTTTTAACAACTATATTTATATAAAATATATTTAATTATATATAGTAATATTATTATAAAAGGGGGTTTTACCGTTTAATGACCGGTTTGTCGATTTTATATTTTAAGCGTAAAGATGAATGACGATAATATAAATGACAGAATTTAAATTGCGATAAAGTAAATTGCAGTAATTAAAATGACAGTAAATAAAGGTACGATGAAATATGAAATAAAAATATTATGCTTATTTAAACTTCCGTAATCATGATGTTTGACGTGTTGATTTTAGTTTATTCCCATGGGTTAATTATCCTTTATCTTGAATTATTTTATATGCCCATCTGGTTTTTGTCCATAACAGTCCATCAGTCATAAATATAAAGTGTGAGTGTCCTCGTCAAATTATCCTTATATCCAAAGTCAAATATTCCAACTAACTGGGGACTTAAACTGTAACAAAGTTTTAATACTTTGTTTAATAATTACACCAGATTATCGACTGCGTGTAACCCAAGGTTTTAATACTTTGTTATCAGTTATGCCAAGTGTCCTTGTACATAATTTCACCCCTATTTTAATAATTCCATAGACTATTAATCCATTCCCGTGTTCGGTTAAATGAACGATTATTCGTACATATAAATATCCTGCCCATCGTGTCCGATCGAGTGTATGTGGTTATTTATAGGTACGTCCAATTGTAAATCTTTATATTAAAATTAACAAACTATCATTTAGTTAAACAAATATAAAGCCCATTAATAGTCCATAGTTTAATTTCCACAAGTGTCGTTCTTTTGTCCAAACCCCAATTATGGTACAAAGCTCAATTACCTAATTTTAATATTTTTAGCCCAACATCATGATTACTTCGTCTTAAATAAGCATAATAATAATTTAGCTACGAGGCATTAAATTAAAAAGGAGAACATAACTTACATTGAGTATTTATCGCGTAGCTTTACACAGACAGAACTTCGACTTTAAAACCAGTAAAACAACCTTTACATAACCCAAACTAATATATATATTATATATATATATAATATATACATATATATTACAGAGGGAGTATTATTATTGTGGATGGTGTGTTCTTTTTCTGGCCAAAACTCGTTGCCTTTTATAGATGTGGTCTGATCCTGAGGCCCATGCGATCATATGGGTTCTCAGTGTTAATCTCATGCGATCGCATGGCCAGCCTGGCCATGCCCAATTGCTTTGTTTGCTAGCTCGTTGGCATTTTATTTAATATAATATATAATATATAAATAATTTATATAATTATTTAAATATTATATTATATTCTTGTGCATAGTAGACTCATAATTTTTAGTCCGTTACGTCGGGCGTTGATAGTTGGCTCAGGTCCCGGTTCCGGATTTTCGAACGTCCTTTCGTATAATTTAATATCTTGTACTTTGCGTTCCGCAACTTGTACTTTTGTCATTTTTAGACGTTTCTAATCAATAAATTGAACCATTTGGATTGTATCTTGTACATTTGAGCTTTTTGGTCATTTGCATCTTCAAATCGTCATTTTCGCCTTTTGTCTTCGCACTTATTTAATATAAACGATTACAACTTACAATAGGACAATTACAACTAAATAATTTACATATTGGGAGGATATTGCTACTAAATATATGTTCATTTGGAGCACTATCAAATATCCCCACACTTGAACGTTGCTTGTCCTCAAGCAATACAGAACTTGAAATTAAATCACACGAATCACTTCTTTATTCTTCACACTTTATACATTAGTGATTTTGATACGGCGGTATAAACAATGATAGTAACGATGTGGTTTACAGTCCCACATGACTATAAAAATTTAGATCCTTTAGAAAATTGGATCTTTATGAAAACATTTGATCTTTTGAAAATTCATTCTAGCTTTTATCCTAGATAAATTTTCCAGAATAACCCTTCACCGGTGTTTGCAAATTGTTTTTGTGGGTTTCAGATTTGAAAATTTTAGCTTAAAACTTGCGGTTTTGTGTCACCCACTTGCTAACCTTGTATTGGGAAAGCAACACGTCCAGTATACTTGCTCCGTATATTACCTTTCAGTAAACTACCGTCCGGTTGTAAAGGAAAGCGTTGAACAAGCAACTGTTAAGGCAATGTCCCCTGAATGCTTTTAATTATGGTCTATAACGTGTCAGATGCTATTACTATCCTTTGTAGGAGCAATAGTAAAGATCATCCTATGATTTTTTGGTCTGGAACAAGGTCCTGTCTTTGACCATGCTATACAACCACCGTTCTTACGGTTGACACCCGATTTGGTTCAGATGACCTAATGAATTCCAGGTGAATTCCTAGGATTTTACGTTCAATGGTAATGAACGCAATGAAAATGGGTTTTCAGAAAACAAATCGATTTTAGTTTTGATCAAAATATTTTCTCGTTCAAGCTCGAGTTTAGATATCATTGAATTCCATGAGTTTGTAATTCTCAATCTTTAAGGTCAATCTCAAGGATTGAGTAATATCAGTCTTAAAAGCTGATTTTTAATCTTTAAGAAGATTATCCTTTCTGGGGATCTGATTCATTAGTCTTATCAAGCTAATTTGCACGGCGCCCTCCCCATTTTACGAGACAGATCCTCTCATGGTTAGGATAAGTCTGACCACATGGCGACCCTGTTTGATGCTGAGGTCCGTGGATTTCCTGCTGATATTAGAAATGACTTTTCTAGATTTTTCGTCAACCTACAGCTGGTCTGGACGACAACTTCCTGACCTAAATCAAGAAGCGCGTGTCTTTTTCGGAAGACTTTACTTCCTTTTAATGATGGAATTGATTCATCGTGCAGATCCATCTATTCTTTCAAAAGTATTACAATAAATTAGGTAAAACAATTAATTTAGTCCAAAACAAAAGCACCTCCAATAAACTTTACAGAAACATGTGATAGATAATTTTTAATTGAATAACTTGGTATATTCTCCCCACACTTGGCTTTTTTCATGCGTCTTTTTATTTCTAATAAATAAATTCAAGCGTTTTAGTTGTTTCTCAATTTATGTCCTTTCCGAGGTAACGATAATTTCGGCATTAACACCTAGTTTTATCGTTCATAAATATGTATAAACATGATTTTGAATTCATTTAGTTGAAATTTTTTAAAATTTTCACAAAATTTAGAAAATAAACCAAGTATAAACCCGAGAGAATTTATAACCCTTCCCCACACTTGAGATCATGCAATGCCCTCATTTGCATGAAATCAGACTATAATTATAAATTCATGAGGGTGATTAGTGTAGAAAAGTGATTAAAAATACCCAGTTTGTAATTACAAAGCTCTTCGAATGATAGATGGCGCGCCTCATAGTTCATTCCTTTTGTTGTTTTATTACACATGTTTTTCTTCAAAAATGGTTGCTTTTATGAACTGTTTGCTAATCTTTGAAAATGCATCTTTTACCCTAACTTATCATGCATTTTTGTTAACGAGTTATGCACTAACCCGAACCCCTAATTTAAATTTAAGTGGGGTTAGACTTCCCCACACTTAGCTGACGACATGTGAAGTCGGTAGAATAAGTTCCACCAATTAAAATAGTGAGCCAGTTATTTACATCTCGGGTGGTATAAAATATATCAATGGGTTTAAAGTTTAGACCCACCCGATCGTCACTACTTAATTCTTTTTTAAGTGTAGCTTTTAGTAAATGGATATATCTCTTTTCTGGTTCTTGGTCAAATGGATCGATATATACCGACATACATATTTCTATAGGGTGGACAATTCCTAACATTTCCTTCCGTTTATTCTTGGGATCAAAGTTTTCACCTCTATTACCCAATTGGGTGAAATCCGAGGTGTCATTATCTATTACAGCTCGTAGTTCATCTTCGGTAGATGACTCGTCTATTGAGAATATTGGGTTGGAAGGTTGTGGCTGGATTGAAGCAAATTCTTCTTCATTAACGGTCCTTATCGGTTCCTCCACTTTGGTCTCGGTGGTAAAATTTTCAACGTTATCGTTTTCCCAAGAGTACCAATTTGTCACCCTTAATTCTTCTTCATTCATTGATTGATCGATGATTTCGTCGGTAGAGGCTAATGTGTCGATATGTTGTGAAATTGGTAAAGCTGAATAAAAAGTATCATCGGGATAGTTGGTGATTTCGGAGCTCTCGAATTCATCAAAATTCGATGATATGAGATTTTCTTACACACGACTCCTCAGATCAACAGGTGTGTAATCTGAAAGAGTTTCAGCTTGCCGATTTACAAACTCTCTCATTTGTTCATTTTGAGCATCAAGTTCTTCGAGTTTGATTTTCATATAATCTAAAGAATTTTCAGGCACATAATTTTCCTCGTCTTCTGGTTGTTGAGTTTGGATATATTCTTGGGAATAATCCCAATTAGAATTGTATTCCTCATAATTATTCCATTCAGGTTCCATGGGTGCATAATTTTTCATAGGAACGTAATAATAACATTCCCATGTTAAGTGATAATCTCCACAGATTTCACAACCAGTTATTGTTTCATCATTTGTGATCCAAGATTGACCGAACGAATTGTCATCAACACCCGTTTGAGAGTATTGATTTAATTGATTTCGCATGTCAGAAAGAGTTTCCAACATATTCTCAAAATTTTCCATAATACACTTTTTACCAAATTTTAGCTACAATGTGGTGCATTTACTAATTATCCTATTAGTTATAAAACTAAAAATTATATAAGTTATTAAATTAATAGACTTTCCTGCTTTTGCCCACGTTTCGAATAGCCAATAGATGTAGCAGGGAGCCAGAACCCTTTAAATCGGAAGCTCACAACTCAGCTACTAACAAATCCAACTATTACTACGAAGCAGAAAATTTGGATGTTTATTAATTTAACCGCTTAAAATAATTTTTTGTTTTGAAATTTTAGAGAAGAAATAGAAGAAAAAAAAATTCTAAGTCCTAAAAACTAGAGCGTCGAGAAATAAGAAAGAAAAAAAGAGCGCATCGAAAGAACGTCAAAAAAAATAAAAGGTCAAAAAATAATAAAAAGAACGTAGCGCGTCGAAACTTAAAAGTCTAAAAACTAAGAATTAAAAGTTGCGTCTAAAAATATTAAAGCTTAAAAGAAATACTATATCCCAAATGGCAATAACTTAAAAAGGTACTAAAATATAAAAACGGCGTCGCAAAATTCTAAAGCATCTAAATCTTAGTCTAAAGAAAAAGCACTTAAGGGATTTTACGGCAAAGCCTAAAAACCAAGAAATAAAAATAACTACGGCAAAAACTATGACTTAAAACTAATTACGAGCTAAAAATAACAAAAATATTACGCTAAAACAATTAAAAAGATACAAAATATAAAAAAATAAACTTAAAGTTATAAAAAGTACAATTTTTATAAAAATATTATTTTTATATTATTTATTTTATAAAAGTATTAATTTTATAATTTATAAAACTAATTAAACAAAATAATACAAATTAATAAAACTAAAATTAATTAATATATAATTAAAACCCTAATTAGGTTTATATTAATAATTATTATTATTTAAAAACCCTAATTTCTGTCGGCAGATGTATCAGGCGGGTCAAATCAAGCCATGCGATCGCATAGTTTGATAATTAAAATCTCATGCGATCGCATGAGCCTCGGATCCGGTTCAGAAATTGGACTGCTACAGTTCTCGGCCCGATTGATTTTTATATTTATATTTTTTTTCTATTTTTATATTAAATAAAATACAAATATAACTTAAATAAAAATTTAATTTTAAAAACTAAACTAAAAATACTTTTTAACTTTATATATATTTAACAACTTTTAAAAATATATAGATTTTTTTTTATATTTTCTTCTAAAAATGATAAATAAATATATTTATACAAATATATATTAAAAATATAGCGTTTTGCCGAGTCCCCGGCAGCGGCGCCAAAAACTTGATGTTCGAGCGGAGGTGTACGAAATAATATTATATTTTACTACGAAATACGATACAATTTACACAAATTTTATTTATTTATATAGATGGGATATACTTAAACCTTGCTACAACACTTATAGGCAGTGTACCTAATCGTAGAGTAGTGTAGTTTTTAGTAAGTCCGGTTCATTCCACAGGGAGATAGCTGAGTTTAACGCTATATTTTTAACAACTATATTTATATAAAATATATTTAATTATATATAGTAATATTATTATAAAAGGGGCTTTTTACCGTTTAATGATCGGTTTGTCGATTTTATATTTTAAGCGTAAAGATGAATGACGATAATATAAATGACAGAATTTAAATTGCGATAAAGTAAATTGCAGTAATTAAAATGACAGTAAATAAAGGTACGATGAAATATGAAATAAAAATATTATGCTTATTTAAACTTCCGTAATCATGATGTTTGACATGTTGATTTTAGTTTATTCTCATGGGTTAATTGTCCTTTGTTCTGAATTATTTTATATGCCCGTCTGGTTTTTGTCCATAACAGTCCATCAGTCATAAATATAAAGTGCGAGTGTCCTCGTCAAATTATCCTTATATCTAAAGTCAAATATTCCAACTAATTGGGGACTTAAACTGTAACAAGGTTTTAATACTTTGTTTAATAATTACACCAGATTATCGACTGCGTGTAACCCAAGGTTTTAATACTTTGTTATCAATTATGCCAAGTGTCCTTGTACATAATTTCACCCCTATTTTAATAATTCCATAGACTATTAATCCATTCCCGTGTCCGGTTAAATGAACGATTATTCGTACATATAAATATCCTGCCCATCGTGTCCGATCGAGTGTATGTGGTTATTTATAGGTACGTCCAATTGTAAATCTTTATATTAAAATTAACAAACTATCATTTAGTTAAACAAATATAAAGCCCATTAATAGTCCATAGTTTAATTTCCACAAGTGTCGTTCTTTTGTCCAAACCCCAATTATGGTACAAAGCCCAATTACCCAATTTTAATATTTTTAGCCCAACATCATGATTACTTCGTCTTAAATAAGCATAATAATAATTTAGCTACGAGACATTAAATTAAAAAGGAGAACATAACTTACATTGAGTATTTATCGCGTAGCTTTACACAGACAGAACTTCGACTTTAAAACCAGTAAAATAACCTTTACATAACCCAAACTAATCTAATATAAAACTAAACTAATATATATTATATATATACAAATATAATATATATATATATATATATATATATATATATATATATATATATATATATATATATATATATATATATATATATATATATATATATATTACAGAGGGAGTATTATTATTGTGGATGGTGTGTTCTTTTTCTGGCCAAAACTCGTTGCCTTTTATAGATGTGGTCTGATCCTGAGGCCCATGCGATCGCATGGGTTCTCAGTGTTAATCTCATGCGATCGCATGGCCATTCTGGCCATGCCCAATTGCTTTGTTTGCTAGCTAGTCGACGTTTTATTTAATATAATATATAATATATAAATAATTTATATAATTATTTAAATATTATATTATATTCTTGTGCATAGTAGACTCATAATTTTTAGTCCGTTGCGTCGGGCGTTGATAGTTGGCTCAGGTCCCGGTTCTGGATTTTCGAACGTCCTTTCGTATAATTTAATATCTTGTACTTTGCGTTCCGCAACTTGTACGCTTGTCATTTTTAGACGTTTCTAATCAATAAATTGAACCACTTGGATTGTATCTTGTACATTTGAGCTTTTTGGTCATTTGCGTCTTCAAATCGTCATTTTCGCCTTTTGTCTTCGCACTTATTTAATATAAACGATTACAACTTACAATAGGACAATTACAACTAAATAATTTACATATTGGGAGGATATTGCTACTAAATATATGTTCATTTGGAGCACTATCAATCATTTACGCGTATCGTTTATAACTTAAACGGATCGTGTAATGTGTTGGCAACATTACTGTAGCTCCATTACTTTCATTGTTTTCCTCGTTTACTGTATCAGAATAACAGAAAGGGGAAGATGCCGAGCAAAGCATGTATGTTGTGGGTTATGGTTGGATACATACAAAAACATAGTAAATGAGATGATGAGGGTTGTCTCGGTGGTTCGTTGGACAGGAACAATAAACAAAGGAAAATAAAATGTAATGGTAATAGTGGTGGGTTCGTGGTGGTTGTGATTTAGTCGTTTATGAGTAATCAAGAAGGTGAGTGGTGGCGTAAAAGTAACAGTAGTAGTAGCATAGTGACTCTTTTGGTGATGATGGTTGTGATGAAGCTTTAACCGAATAAAAAAAGTGACGGATGAAGACGGTGGTAGGGTGAAGGTGGAGGATGGGTGTTCGACAATTTGATAGGGTCTTGATGGTGTTCGATAGTTTCGAGTTTTGATGGTAGTGAATTGATTGAGCAAATTTAAAAGTAGAGAAGATAAAGTGATGGGTTTGATAGATGGTTAATGTATGTGTGTTTATGTGATTCCTTAACTCTGTATGCATTGATATAATGTATATATAACTTGGATATTTATATCTATATACTCCGTTATATTGTGAATAAACCAAAATATACACAGTAATAATTATAATATAATAATAATAATATAAAGCAACAATCATTTGAATTATAAGTGACACAGCGTAGCAGCCTCATAAGTTGGATTCTTCTTACCGACAGTTTTCACGGACTGTGTATCGTCCACTATTTGAAATCAGTGGCGGATAAAAGTCTTCAGAAAAATCCCAAACTTTCACAGTAATTATCTTTATTTATTTTGGTCATTATGGTATAAAATTCAATCATTAATTTATTAAATAAAATTTACCTCAACTGTCTCTCTCATTTATGGGTAAAATATAAAAAGTGTTAAAACTTAACAAATAGTTCCTAAATACATTTTTAATAAGCCTAAAATTTATAGAACTCACTTTCGGATCACCGTTTATTTTAAAATCCTATAAGTTCGAATTAAACTTCTCTAAATAATAATCGAAACGTCCAACGAGTATTACAATCATTAAATCATTATATTTAATATACACTATACATATATTTATATTTATTTTTATATGTATACACATTTATTTACAAATAATAGTTCGTGAATCGTCGAGAATGGTCGAAGGTCAATTGAATATATGAAACAGTTCAAAAGTTTTGAGACTCAACTTTACAGACGTTGCTTATCGTGTCAAAAAATACAATATCGTATCGAGAGTTTGGTTTAAAATTAGTCGAAATTTTTTCGGGTCATGACAGAATGCATGGAAGTTTTCATGGATGACTTTTCAGTCTTCGGTGATACTTTTGAAATATGTATAGTTAATCTTGAACGAATGCTTATTAGATGCGAACAATCAAATCTAGTTCTTAATTGGGAGAAATGCCATTTCATGGTTAAAGAAGGCATCGTTCTTGGTCATAAAATTTCAAAGGAAGGAATTGAAGTGGATAGAGCTAAAGTAGATGTAATTGCTAAACTTCCACATCCCACCAATGTTAGAGGAGTTAGGATTTTTCTAGGGCATGCCGGTTTTTACCGACGTTTCATAAAAGATTTTTCTAAAATTGCCACTCCTATGAATAAACTCCTAGAAAAGGATGCACCATTCATCTTTTCAGATGAATGCATCAAATCTTTTAATATTCTTAAAGAAAAACTCACTAATGCGCCGATCATGACAACTCCAAATTGGAATCTACCGTTTGAACTCATGTGCGATGCAAGTGATTTTGCAATGGGAGCCGTTTTAGGACAGAGGATTGAAAAACGATTTCAACATATTTATTACGCTAGTAAGACGTTACAAGGAGCACAAACGAATTACATAACTACTGAAAAAGAACTCCTTGCTATTGTCTTTGCTTTTGACAAATTTTGTTCATATTTCGTTCTAGCTAAAACTGTGGTCTATACCGACCATTCTGCTCTTAGATACCTATTTTCAAAACAAGATGCCAAACCAAGATTAATCCGTTGGATCTTACTCTTACAAGAGTTCGATATTGAAATCCGAGATAAAAAGGGAGCAGAAAATCTCGCCGCTGATCATCTTTCTCGTCTTGAAAATCCTGAATTAGAAGTTCTGAATGAACCAGCCATACAAGACAACTTTCCTGATTAATATTTATTGAAGATCGATTATAATGAAATTCCATGGTTTACAGACTATACAAACTACTTAGTATGTGGATTCCTTGAAAAAGGATTGTCGTACCAAAAACGAAAGAAATTCTTTAGTGATATAAAACACTATTTCTGGGAAGATCCACATTTGTTTAAAAGTTGTCCTGATGGAATAATACGCCAATGTGTATTCAGAGATGAAGCCAGTCAAATCTTAAACCATTGTTACACAGGACCAACAGGAGGGCATTATGGGCCTCAACTAACAGCAAGAAAAGTTTACGATGCTGAATTCTATTGGCCTACAATTTTCAAAGACGCACACCTTCTTTGCAAATCCTGTGATGCATGTCAAAGGTCTGGAAAAATAAGTCAACATGATGAAATGCCGCAAAATGTCATTCAAGTATGTGAAGTATTTGACATTTGTGGTATTGACTTTATGGGTCCATTTCCAAAATCTCATAATAATCTCTACATTCTCGTTGCCATTGATTATGTATCTAAATGGACGGAAGCACAAGCTCTCCCGACTAACGATGCACGAGTTGTAGTCAACTTTTTAAAACGTCTTTTTGCTAGGTTTGGAACACCGAAAGCTTTAATAAGTGATCGGGGTACTAATTTTTGTAACAATCAACTTGAGAAAGTTCTCAAAAGATATGGAGTAACTCATAAAATCTCAACCGCTTATCATCCACAAACAAGTGGACAAGTTGAAAATACCAACCGAGCTTTAAAACGTATTCTAGAGAAAACCGTAGGATCAAATCCGAAGGAATGGTCCATGAAATTGGAGGATGCACTCTGGGCTTTTAGAACAGCCTACAAAACTCCAATTGGAACCACACCTTTTAAACTCGTTTACAAAAAAGCATGTCATCTTCCAGTAGAAATTGAGCACAAAGCATTTTGGGCTTTGAAGACATGTAATCTTGATTTACATGAAGCCGGACGTCTACGGTTAAGTCAATTAAACGAATTAGAAGAATTAAGACATGAAGCATATGAAAATTCGTTAATCTATAAAGTAAGAACGAAGAAATGGCATGATAAAAGAATCAGAAGTTCAAAAGAATTTAAAGAAGGAGACAGAGTTCTTCTTTTCAATTCACGATTCAAGCTATTTCCTGGAAAATTGAAATCAAGATGGTCTGGACCATTCATAGTCAAAAGAGTTTTTCCATATGGAACAATAGAGTTAATAAATTCAAATGGGATTGAATTTAAAGTTAATGGTCACGGAGTTAAACATTACATAGATAGTCCAATGGAAGTTGAAGATGATGTTAATCACAATTTCGACACCACAGCTAACTAAGTGTGGGAAGGTTCGAATCTTTTTAGGGTAATATATATTTCTGTTAGAGTTAGATATTCTGTTTTCGTGTAGTTCTCGAGAATGGAATCCGAATGGTCTTTCCCTAGCAGACCCTAAAGAACTAGTCTTCTCCCTCCATTCTGAATTTTTATTTTTTTTAGGTTTTACGAGATGAAGAATTCCTTTGATCTGAACCATGGACTAATGCTACACGCTATGATTACTAAACGTAATAATGACACCCTTCCGAGTGAACTGGTATCATTCATAAGAAGCAAAATGGACGGAGTAAGAAAAGAACTCAGGAAAGATCATCATAAGATACATTTTGGAAAAGGAAAATTAAAATCCGCAAAAAAAAAAGAGCACGACACCTTGAAAGATGTTATAAATGCGGAAAATGGTCACATGAAGGTAAATGTTCAAATAATCAAACATATTCAAATACCGAATTTGTTACTCTATGCAGAGAATGACCGTTTATATGTTTAGAAGAAAAGATATTGAAGAATCGAGGTTACGCTTATGTAGCTATGGAGAACCAAATCACACGACTCTCCTATGAGTCGGCTAAAGCAGGTCTCTGAGAATTCTTTCTCATAGGTAAGTATGTACAGTTTTTATTTTTATTTTTATTGCTTTTAACCTTTTGATAATAAACGCTGAATCGTTCACTATAAAGTATTAAATTGGTATTAAATAAAATTAGGTATGCGTAACCGAAATTATTGATATCATACAAAAATTTATTACATCACTGCGAAATTTACCGTTTATTCTTAAGGTATAAATATCTTTAATCAATCAACCCAAAATATTTCAAAAATTCGTCAGGAGTAAAACTAGGTAATATAGCCGAAATTACTTTACCAAAAAGAGGGGCGTATATTTTTGATAATATTTGATTGAATAAAGTGGGATAAAAGACCAAAAAGATTTTTAATTTTAATTTTTACCATGTTTTTAAAATTAATATATAAATATTAAATTAATATTGTAAACTTTTTAAAATCAATATATTTAAATTTGTAAATATTTGAAAAAATAATATTTTTAATATAAGTTTGTATGTATAAAAACAAAAATATAATATAAGTTTGGTGTGAATTTTTAATTTTAATAATATGAATTTTTAATTTTATGCATTTTAAATTTATGTCTGGTGTGAATTTAAAAACAAAAATTTACTTTATTTCATTAAGTTAAAAATGTGATTTTTAAAATTCGTCGTGAGTTGAAAAATAGGTCGTTGAACCGAAATTGCTTTACCCAAGGGAGGGACGAGAATTTTTATTATCATTATTTTTAATCTTATTGAATTAAAGTATGCCAAAAATATTAAAAAAAAAAACTCAAAAATCTTTGCTTTTAAAACAACGCTTAAAACGTGACAAATTTTTAAAATTTTGTCGAGGGACGAACTAGGACAACGATCCGAAACGCCCTCATCCTAAAAGAAACAAAATTTTAATTTTTAATTAATTATATGTTTTATTAGGAATGGTTTTTATATATATATATATAAAAAAAAAGGACCCCATGCGATCGCATGGGGTTTTGCCTTAATTTCCATGCGATCGCATGGAGGAGGAAAACTGGTCAGGAACAAATACCAGTGAGCTGTTCTGTCTCTTCCACAAACACACACACAACACACGAACATACTCCAAAATACACTCAAAATTCGCAATTTTTAACCAAAATCAACCAAATTTCTTGCTATAATCCGCTCTAATTATGAAATTGTTCAGAAGCTTTTCAAAGAAGTTAAAGATTTCACCCCTAAACCTCTTTAAATTTGATTTTTAGTGTTCTTGAGCTATAATTTTCCTAATTTGATTTTGTTAATTTCCAGTGTAATTAGAGTTAAATTGTTAGTATATTATGCATGTATAACCTAGATTGACGCTATTTAACATGATTTGAAGCCAAAAACTTCAAAAATTTTAGAAATCTAGGGTTTGTGTTCTTGAACAATTTGGGGCTTTTTGATATAAACAGGTTATGGCCGATTTTTTTCATGAATTATTGCTAAATTAAGTAGTGTAACATGTTTAGGTAGCTAAATGATCCAAACTTTGATCCTAAACATGATTTTTGAGAATTAAAGTGGACTTTTTAGGTATAAAATTCATGAACTAGATTAAATTGATGTAAATGCCATTTGAAACTTGTTTAATTGCTAGTAATGGTTATTTTAACATGTTATTTGAGTTAAATGCTTATGAACTTTGTAAACATTTTCATAAATGCTTATTTGAAAAAGAGTAGAATTGTTAAAATTGTGAAATGTGTATAAGTTTAATTTTGATTAAACATGTTATTGTAATTGTGATAATTTGTTATTTTGCTAACACTAATGCATATTTGGATGCACAAATTTTGTGTTTAATTTGTTTTGCAGAGATTTACTGATACTGATGGTGCATCATCATCATCTAGACAACCTGCTCCAGAACCTGAACCAGAAATGCAATATGAACAGAGCAACAACAGGAACAACAACAACAACCTAATCAACACGTACCATATTATGATCCGTAACAAGAATATATTAATGCCTACGTAATTTTTCCGATTCATCCGATTGTAGAACACCCAACGATTCATGAAGTACAGTTGCATCCCAATCTAAGATTTGATCGAAGTTGGAGAGATTACCCGACATATCAAAGTAACAAATTCAAACTGGTAACGAAAAATGTAGAAGTGCCGAGGGTAATTGATTGGGAGCCTTTGGAAAGGGTCCAACTAGTTAACTCAGTTAGACTGCATCTGATCCAAAGGTATGGCAGCTCTTCTTTTCCCGATTAGGAACGTTTATTCACCATTCGTAGGCCTGTATATAAGGAATGGTGTGTTGAGCTTATGAGTACTATAGCGTTAAATGCAGATGTAGATAGATTAGATGATAGAAGTTTTCTTAGATTTATACTTGGCCGTAGGATGTACAGGATGTCCATGCTGGACATGGTCAGGGCTTTACAGATTTACACTCCTAGTGAATTACTACTACCTGATTGTATGAATTTGATTTATCATGGTGAAAGGGTAGATAGGAATTTTGACGCGAATGCCGTCTGGAGGCGTATGTCAAATTATAATGTTTTTTCGCTAGGAGGAAGACACTCCTACTTAGATATTAACAAAGCAGAGCTACGTATTATACATAGATTTTTAGCTAATTCGATTACACAAAGAGGTAAAAATAAGGAGAAGATGACCTTACATGACTTATTTTACCTTAAGTGTATTCGAAACAATAGAAGCTTTGTTAATATTCCCTACTGTGTTGGTTTTTATCTGTTCAAAGTGGTAGCCGGAATACATGAAGGGGGAATAATAGGAGGAGGTATTTTTGTTACTCTCATTGGAGAGTATTTGGGTGTAGATAGGGATCAAGGGGGTCCACTTATGGTATGTAGGGAATAGGATGATACTTTAGGATTGAAGGTCTATCAGGGTGCTAAGGTATTGAAGAGCAGACGCAATCAGGCAGTACCATATGTTGGTCGTCATCCACAGGTAGAGAGAGGTTCAGATGAGGAAATGGAGGAAGCAGATGACATTAGGGATGTCATTAGGGAGGCTATGACTGACGTCTACCAGCGTATAGATGAGGTAGAAATGACAAACCAGGATAGACATAGTCGATACGAGCAGTGGCAAGCCTGGAATGAGTACGAGAATTCCAGGCAACGAAAGCATGATAGATGGAATTATCATCAGCATCAGATCATGAGCCAGCTATCACCTCAGGATCACTACGTACTGAACCGACCTGCTTACTATCCTCCACACCAGCCCGATATGCGACCACCATTTACTCTCTACGACCCTAACCAGGCATATCAGTACACCTATAACCAACCATGGAACCCGCCCGACGACATGAACTGGAACCCCTATCCAGATTGATATAGTTCCGTTGGTTATTTCTATGATTTTTATCTTTTTATTATTTTTATTTATTTATGTTTAAACATATTATATTGTGATACTTTTATGTAAGTTTTAACATTTTTATTATTTTGTACTAATATTTCATATTTGATTTGAAAGTGGGATGTTAAGTCCCATTTCAAATTACCATGCATTTTATTATTTGTATGTATGTTGTCAATTGTACACAACAGGGTAAAACAGCGCATTTTCAAAGACTGGCATTAAGTTCAGCAAAAGCTACTAATTTTAACGACAAAATGAAAAACAAATGTGATGTAACAACAAGACGGAATGAACAAATGATGTGCACCATTTATCATTCAACAAACAAACGCCAATATGTTTGGAAACTTTGGTAAAATTTAATCATTTTTCTACGCTAATCACCCTCAATAATTTAAATTGTTACTGATTTCTTGCAAATGAGGGCATTGCAAGATCATAAGTGTGGGAAGGGGTTAAATTCTTTCGAATTTTTAAAATTTTTTAACTTATACACTTGGTTATCATTAAAAATACTAGTAATGCAGTAGTTGTATTAGAATCTAGTGCTCTCTGATAATAAAGAACAGCCCTAGTCTTATATACTGACTACCCAATTCTAGTAAAATTTTTTAAAATTTTCAAATAAATGAATTCAAAATCATGTTTATACATATTTATGAACAATAAAACTAGGTGTTAATACCGAAATTATTGTTACCTCGAAAAGGACATAAATTGAGAAACAACCCAAAATGTTAGAATTCATTTAAAATGGAATAGAGGACAATAAAAAGGCAAAGAAAGGAAAATAAAAGCCAAGTGTGGGAAAATTTACCAAGTTATTTAAAACATATATCACATATTTTTGTACAAATAATTGAAGATACTTTTGTTTTGGACAAAATTAACCGTTTTACCCGGTAAATTGTAATATATTTGAAAGAAAAATAGATCTACACGATGAATCAATTTCATCATTAAAAGGAAGTAAAGTCTTCTGAAAAAGAAACGCGCTTCTTGATTTAGGTCAGGAAGTTGTCGTCCAGGCCAGTTGTAGAGTCTACGAAAAACCTTGAAAAGTTTTCTCGAAAATCAGCTGGAAATCCACGGACCTCAGCATCAAACAGGGTCGCCAAGTGGTCAGACTTATCCTAACCATGAGAGGATCTGTCTCGTAAAATGGGGAGGGCGCCGTGAAAATTAGCTTGATAAGACTAATGAATCAGATCTCCAGAAAGGATAATCTCCTTAAAGATCAAAAATCCGCTTTTAAGACTGATATTACTCAATCCTTGAGATTGATTTTTAAAGATTGAGAATTACAAACTCATGGAATTCGATGATATCTAAACTCGAGCTTGAACGAGAAAATATTTTGATCAAACTACAAACCGATTTGTTTTCTGAAAACCCATTTTTAATGCGTTCATTACCATTGAACGTAAAATCCTAGGAATTCACCTGGAATTCATTAGGTCACCTGAACCAAATCGGGTGTCAACCGTAAGAACGGTGGTTGCATAGCATGGTCAAAGACAGGACCTTGTGCCAGACCGAAAAAACTATAGGGTGAGCTTTACTATTGCTCCAACAAAGGATAGTAATTGCATCCGACACGATATAGACCATAATTAAAAGCATGTCACGGGACATTGCCTTAACAGTTGCTTGTTCAACGCTTTCCTTTACAACCGGACGGTAGTTTACCGAAAGGTAATATACGGAGCAAGTATACTGGACGTGTTGCTTTCCCAATACAAGGTTAGCAAGTGGGTGACACAAAACCGCAAGTTTTGAGCTAAAATTTTCAAATCTGAAACCCACCAAACCCACAAAAACAATTTGCAAACATCGGTGAAGGGTTATTCCGAAAAACTTATCTAGGTTAAAAGCTAGATTTAATTTTCAAAAGATCAAATGTTTTCATAAAGATCCAATTTCCTAAAGGATCTAAATTTTTATACTCATGTGAGACTGTAAACTACATCGTTACTACCATTGTTCATACCGCCGTATTAAAATTACTGATGTACAAAGTGTGAAGAATAAAGAAGTGATTCTTGTATTTTTAATTCAAGACTATATTTCTTGAGGACAAGCAACGCTCAAGTGTGGGAATATTTGATAATGCTAAAAACGAACATATATTTCATAGCATTATCCCTCAAGAAAGACAAGCTTTTAGTTGCAATTGTTCTATTTACAAGTGATATTCGTTTAAATAATAAAAGGTGAAGACAAAAGACAGATTCGACGATTTGAAGACGCAAATGACCAAAAAGATAAAAAGTACAAAGTACAATCAAAGTGGTTCAAATTATTGATGAGAAACGTCTCAAAATTACAAGAATACAAGACGCAAAACGCAAAGTACAAGATATTAAATTGTACGCAAGGACGTTCGAAAATTTGGAACCGGGACTAGAGTCAACTCTCAACGCTCGACGCAACGGACTAAAAATTACAAGTCAGCTATGCACATAAATATAATATAATATATAAATAATTCTTAAAATTATATATATATTATATTTTAAATTAAAAACCGTCGGCAAACTAGGTGACAAACGTATGTGAGCTGGAATCCCAGGCCATGCGATCGCATGGCCAGGAAGTAGAAAAATCATGCGGTCGCATGACCCCAATTGTCAGGCCACATCTATAAATTTCGCAGTTTTAGTCGAACAAAAACACATCTTTTTCTCTTCTTTCCTCTTACGTAAAAATAAATATATATTTTAATTTTAATTTTAATTTTAATAATAAGGGTATGTTAGCGAATGTTGTAAGGGTGTAAGTCGAAATTCTGTCCGTGTAATACTACGCTATTATTAATCATTGTAAGTTATGTTCAACCTTTTTAAATTAATGTCTCGTAGCTAAGTTATTATTATGCTTATTTAAGCCAGAGTAATCATGATGTTGGGCTAAAATATTAAGACGGGGTAATTGGACTTTGTACCATAATTGGGGTTTGGACAAAAGAACGACACTTGTGGAAATTAGACTATGGGCTATTAATGGGCTTTATATTTGTTTAATTGAATGATAGTTCGTTAATTTAATATAAATATTTACAATTGGACGTACCTATAAATAACCACATACACTCGATCGGACACGATGGGCGGGATATTTATAAGTACTAATAATCGTTCATTTAACCAGACACGGGAATGAATTAATAGTTAATGGACTTATTAAAACAGGGGTGAATTACATACAAGGACACTTGGTGTAATTATAGTTTAAGTCCCCAATTAGTTGGAATATTTGACTTCGGATATAAGAATAATTTGACGAGGACACTCGCACTTTATATTTATGACTGATGGACTGTTATGGACAAAAACCAGACTGGCATATTGAATAATCCAGGACAAAGGACAATTAACCCATGGTAATAAACTAAAATCAACACGTCAAACATCATGATTACGGAAGTTTAAATAAGCATAATTCCTTTATTTTATATTTAATTGCACTTTTAATTATCGTCATTTTATTTATCGCAATTTCATTATTGTTATTTACTTTACGCTTTAAATTAAGTCTTTTATATTTTTAATATTTTACATTAGGTTTTAACTGCGACTAAAGTTTTAAAATCGACAAACCGGTCATTAAACGGTAAAAACCCCCTTTTTTATAATAAAACTACTTATTTATATATATATATATATATATATATATATATATATATATATATATATATATATATTTATACAAATATAGTTTTAAAAATATAGCATTAAACTTGGCTAGCTCCCTGTGGAACGAACCAGACTTACTAAAAACTACACTACTGTACGATTAGGTACACTGCCTATAAGTGTTGTAGCAAGGTTTAGGTATTTCCATTCTATAAATAAATAAATAACTTATGTAAAATTGCATCGTATTTAATAGTATTTTGTAGTAAAAATTAATAGTATTTTATACCCCTTCGCTTTAACATCATAATGTTTTTGAAGTAGTGTTTGGGAACTGAAGCATGAGTTAGTATAATATAATGACACCTGATCAACATGATTATATTACAGTAAGTCATGCTGAGTTTCTAATGGAACGTGATAAAGGTTCACAGATCATACCCTCATCATGAACCATGTTACATAACTCTTTCATTCTATATAATCTCTAAAAATATCAAGAAAATATTTTTCTTGATGATTCGGTCTTTTTCGTGAATTCTGGTAATTTAACAAATCAAGATCGTGCTATTACCATTTCTTTCTTAGAACATTAGTTATGTTCATCTGAAACTTCATACATTAGTTATGTTCATCTGAAACTTCATACCTACGAATTCTGGACCATTATTTGCTTGACTTAAGGTTGGGAAGAGAAAATGAAAGCAAGAATCTCCGAAATATAATGGAAAATATAAAGCCCGATAACAACCCCGAAACTACGAACCGTGTATATCAATGCGTATAGCAATATAAAGACATAAGAGAATGAAAAACACTATAACCCCAAGGTAATAGTAGAATAAAATAACTTTCTCTGGTGGTAGATGAAAAAGAAGAATGACAGATATGAAAGTTAGGAGTATATCAATAATCAGAACTGGATGAAGCATTTTCACAATCTTTTGGAAGTATGAAATAAGGGAGAAGATTATAGGAGTGGTGAAAATAAATGAAACGGAAGAGGTCAATTTATAGCGAAATATCAGACATAGCAATCGAGGCAGATTACACATTTAATCAAAGGAAATCTTAATTTCCTTAAATTCCGAAGAATCAAATCTTATTTAGATTATGAAAATTTTCTATTCCTTAAATTCCGAAAATCAATCATTACTACGTCAAGAGTTAAAACGAATCTCTATTTCCTCATTTCACTCTTTTACGATAATTTCTCTCATACGCTTCGAGTAATTGGATTGTTTTATCCATATTATTCAACGGTGATAAAACTCTAATTATCAACTCATATTCATCATGAAAACATTTTTATAGTTAGCCATGACGACCTCACTCAAATTTTGGGATGAAATTTCTTTAAGGGGTAGGTACTGTGACGACCCGGAAATTTCTGACCAAATTTAAACTTTATCTTTAAATGATTTAATGTTTTCGACATGATAAGCAAAGTTTGTAATGTTGAGTCTCAAGTTTTGGAACTATATTCATGTAATCAATTATTCTTTGACTATTCTCGACGATTCACGAACAATATATATATATATATATATATATATATATATATATATATATATATATATATATATATATATATATGATTTCAAGTTATTTAGTAAACGATATTAACATTCGATTATTGATTCGATTAATATTTAGATAAGTTAACTAAAACGTTTAAGATGAACCAGTAAAATACTAATTTGCTACAGTATTTTAGAATTGCTACAGTACCCGAAAAGCTACAGTGTTTTCGAAAATCACTATTTGCTACAGTAAAAAACTTTGCTACAGTAAAACACTATTTCAAAATGAAAATGTATATATTATATATATGTAAAAAATAGCGAGATAATGATTTATAGAAGTAAATGACCAAAACACTCGAAAGTTTAAGATATACTTTGAGAGATATGGTTTATGGATAATTTAAGACTATATTTTGACAAAGGTACGATTCACGAAACGTAAAGTACAAGTTTTCTCAGTATACGAAAGGACGTTCGAAAAATCGGAACCGGGACATAATTCGAGTGACGACGTACGACTTATCGAAACGAAAATTACAAGTCAACTATGCACGTGAATTTAATATAATATATAATTAATTATATAAATTATATATTAATATAAAAATATGTCGACAAACTAGAAGTTAAACGAATGTGAGCTGGATCAGAGGGCCATGCGATCGTATGGCCATGATGCCCAAAAACCATGTGATCGCATGGAGGGCTGGGACAGGCCAAGTGCTATAAATTCGATCGAATTCTTTGTTTTGTTTGCTCATTCACTCCTCTCTATCTCCGTATATATATTTATTATTATTATTATTATTATTATTATTATTATTATTATTATTATTATTATTATTATTATTATTATTATTATTATTATTATTATTATTATTATTATCATTATTATTATTATTATTATTATTATTATTAAGATTAATATTATTATTATTAATCTTATTATTATTAGTAGTAGTATTATACATAAAATACTACGACGAGGTTATGAGCGTGTCACTTTCAAAATGGGTTTTCGAGTGGGATAGAGATAAGGAAACTATGGGTTATAGCTATGGAGGTTATGGGTAATGCTCATGGGTATTGTTCACAAGTCAAACCTAGTATTTATCATCTCCGTTGCGTCTACGTACTTTCCTGCAATATTGAATCACAATATTGATACGTGAGCATTCATATCTTATCTTTTATATATTAATTGTGTATCCATGTCTAGTGCTCGAGTATATATATTTATGCATGCTTGTATGCTAAATTTTGTCGTTAAACAGTTTATAATGAATCACGAATTAAATACATATATTACTGGTAAAAGGTATATGATATACATGTTTTTGGAAAGCTGGCGAAAAATCAATAACTTTTCATTTAGAAATCGCGTAATTTCGATGAACGAATTAAAAGATATGGTCAACTGAATTATGATTGACGTTAATTGGAATTGCTTTTGAATCTGCAATTAATATTTAAACAACTTGTTTGTAAGATTGATAAATTGGATTTTTGAATATTACCAACCGAGTAAATGAATCCTTATATAAGGCACATCTTGTTTTGTTGAACTATTGTCAAAATTGACTTTTTGAAACGACTTTGGATAACTTTTGTATGTCGATCTTGAGCATTAGGATTGTGATACACTATGACCTGACATAGCTTGCTAGACATGTATTGACCAACATATGTTCTCTAGGTTGAGATCTACGATTATTTTGCATTACGAATTTCGGTCACATTTCAGTGGATGACCTTATATGCTGCTAAGGTGAGTTTCATTTGCTCTCTTTTTAATTGCTTTTGCAATCTATATTTTTAGGCTGAGAATACATGCACTTTATTTTAAACGCAATGGATACAAGTACATACTAAATTCTACACCGAGTTTGAACCGAAAATTCCTTAGCTTTGGTAACTAGTAACTGCCAATTATAAGAACTGGTGGGCGCGAGTAGTAGTATATGGATCCATAGGGCTTGATATCCCCGTCTGAGCTAGAGCACTAGCCTTTTAACGGACGTATGCTATTTGAGAAGCGTACACGTTGATTTGCGTGTATTATTAAGATGATTATACAAAGGGTATAAATTATATATACGTTAAGTTTAGTTACCAGGGTGCTCAATTTCGTAGAATATTTTGATAAACGTTTCTGGATGAAACAACTGAAATTTTGTGATCCACCTTTATGTACAGATTATGCAAAACATTAAAACTATGAACTCACCAACCTTTGTGTTAACACTTGTTAGCATGTTTATTCTCAGGTTCCCTAGAAGTCTTCCGCTGTTTGCTTATATGTTAGACAAGCTATGTGCATAGAGTCTTACATGGCATATTTTTCAAGGAAACGTTGTATTCACCAAATCATCACCATGTATCTTATTTTGACTGCATTGTCAACGGAAGTACTATTGTAAACTATTATATTACGGTGATTGTCTATATGTAGAAATCATCAGATGTCAAAAACCTTTGATTTAAATATTCATTTATGGTGTGCCTTTTCAAAAGAATGAAATATTTACAAAACATATCATATAGAGGTCAAATACCTCGCAATGAAATCGATGAATGACATGTTCGTCCATATGGATTTGGAGCGATCGTCACAATTCCTATCACATTACGCTAATCGATACTGCTATAATTGCTACAGGTATATGGCAATACATAAAGAGAATGACGCTCAGAGTTAATTGGCACCTTCGTTTACACCATCGTTGACACCAAAAGGCAAACCTATTGAAGAGTGGTTTCAGGATGTTATTTGTGTTGGATGTGGGGACTTATCAATTAATATTGTTATTACTATCCTTTATATTTTTAAAAAATATATATACTCATGTATACGTAATTATGCATTAACTTATACAATTTTTGTTACTAACATATACTGTTGATTCTTTGTCTACTTTGTAGGAAGGTGTCTTTGTTGTAGAAGCAGAGATCATTGCTGTTGAACCGGACGAGACGTGGTCATATATCGCATGTAAGAAATGTCACACGAAAGAACCACCAACATCGAAGGATGTCGATTTTACACTTGACATAGACCAACAACTATTATTGAAGCGTAGATGCAAAGACCGTGGTCAAAATCCACAAGTTGCACTAAGGTATTTGAAATGCATGAAACATAATTGTTAACACTATGTATTTTGATCATAAGATAATATTCATAATGTTATGTCAAGTTTATAACATCTATTACACAATACACAGGTTCAAGGTTAGTGTCCGTGTAGCAGACGATACCGGGGTAGCAACATTCACTCTTTTTGAATCTCTGGTGAAGAAATATGTTACCAAGTCTGCTTATGAGATAAAAAAATTCTTTACCTGAAGATGAGGATCAACCCGTGAAATTAGAAGCATTAGTCAGTAATACTCTTCTGTTCAAGGTGGAAATTAATGGTAACAACAAAAAGTACACACAATCTAAGTATACAGTCAAAGAGGCATCGACTGATGACGTATTTGTTGAGAAATTTCCGTGAACAGTTCAAGGTAATCAACACATCACCTTAACAATTATGTTGTGTGAACAAATTAAAAAAACAACCATTTACTATTCTTCATTTGTTTATAGTAATTAACAATTATTTTGCCTTTTTTCGTTCACAGCTTGACAGGAAAAAAATCAAACAGATGAAACTTGAAGCTGAGATGTCTGATCTGTCATTTTCAACAAAAGTACAAATATTTACTCCATCAGTGTTTATCCACTCATCATAAAAATATAGTAGACAATCGGTTTGAAACTTCATTGCCACTAACAAATTTCATCTGTTAATCTCCATTACAGTGTGGTTCTTCAAGCATGTTGTCTAAGGATAAACACACGGTGGACCTTACAAGCAGCACCAGATACACCCCTCCAAAGTTTCCTTTGGACAAAAGTTCTTGTCAGTTTTATCAATTTAGGGATTATTCTCGAATCATATTTCGATGTTGTTACGCTTTTTCTATACATTAACATTGTTTTAAAACCAAAATGCTATTTGGAATAACACTGTCATCGAACAATAATTTCATCAGTTGCAGGATCATAATCATAATATAGTCTGTTCATAAATGTTTCTCTAACTTTGGTCATCTGCCAATCTTTTCTAAGTTAAAGTACATAATTTGTTTCCCCAAACATTACCTACAACATATAAAAACAGATGTACATTTTTCCTAAACTATAACTAATCAGACATAAGAATAATTATAAACAATTACCTGTTGCTTACTTTTATTATTCCTTATCAAAATAAATATGGGCCAAAATTATGTAATAATTCAAATAATTTTCACATAATTCGCAATTTATACATGGGGTTTTTAACAGTTTAACTTAGTGATCCAAATAGTTAACTAACGTAGACCAAAATCGATCAGGCCCATCAAACCAACAATGGTTGAACCGATCTAATATCCAATCCATCGGTTGAAACACACTCGCCTCTTTAAGTTAGGTGAGAAGTCACAATCATCGGCATATCTTTCTCTTCACCCCAACTTGCTCTCTCCAATCCATGTACATACTTCCATCGACTTATGTGAAACCCTTTTGTACTCTACACGCAAGTTCATCTCATCTTTTTGTAAGTTGCAGTCAATTTTTGATCTTATTTCCATTAAGCTTATTTTATAGCTTTTTTATTAGGGCCCGCCGTGCAACGCACGGGCTCTTAAAAGCTAGTAGTAATATATATCAACCAAAGGTTCTGGTGTCGTACATTCCCGATATTCACCCAAAAACGACAATAGTGAAAATTCAACATAATTACAAAACAACCCCCACACAATGTTAAAATGACAACTTTTCAAGGGTTAAAAACGTAAAATCATTATTTTAATAAAAAAAAACTTAAACAAACTCCACCCAAATATTCAACCGGTTATATCTTCCCGCTCGATACGCGTTAAATTTTTCCGACTTCACCATACAACTCGAAATAATTTTACGAACACAACGCAACTAACTATATGCGAAACGAATGTTTTTCAAAAAATAAGCTAAACACTTCGGCCTATGTTTTATACACATATATAGTTACATATGTAGTGACCCGAACTTTTCCATGTTTATATATATTAATTAAGATTGATATTTACATGATTAAATGTTTCCAACATGTTAAGCAATCAAACTTGTTAAGACTTGATTAATTGAAATATGTTTCATATAGACAATTGACCACCCAAGTTGACCGGCGATTCACGAACGTTAAAACTTGTAAAAATGACATGACGATATATATATGGATATACATATGGTTAACATGAGATTATGATAAGTAAGTATCTCCATAAGTATATTAACAATGAGTTATATACATATAAACAAGACTACTAACTTAAGGATTTCGAAACGAGACATATATGTAACGATTATCGTTGTAACGACATTTAAATGTATATATATCATATTAAGATATATTAATATATCATAATATCATGATAATATAATAATTTAACATCTCATTAGATATAATAAACAATGGGTTAACAACATTAATTGAGATCGTTAACTTAAAGGTTTCAAAACAACACTTACATGTAACGACTAACGATGACTTAACGACTCAGTTAAAATGTATATACAAGTAGTGTATTTAGATGTATTAAAATACTTTTGGAAGACTTCAAGACATATATCAAAACACTCATACTTAACTAAAATGGTTACAGTTACTTTTCCATTCTTTTCTTTCATCAAGAATTCTAGTCGTATTCTTACCCGTATTATACACAGCTTCAAAACGTACTTACTATGAGTATATACCAATAGGAACTAGCATGGGATTCCACTCTTGATTATGTCATGTATGACTAATCAATTTTAACTTCTACCATGAGCTAGTCAACTAACTAGAACTCCTTTTAACCCCACTCACCACTCACCAATTACCACTCATCATTCACTCCATTTCACTTCCAATTCTCTTTCTAATTCTCTCTCAACACACACACACTATTATGAACGTATTTTTCCAGTAGTTAATCATCATCTTCATCAAAAATCACTTCAAGAATCAAGCTATAATCATCATAGGAAGAACACTTCAAGAACACTTCAAAAATCCCTTCAAGTTTACTAATTTACTTCCAAGCTTTCTAATCCATTCCAAGTAATCATCTATGATCAAGAAACCTTTGTTATATACAGTAGGTTATCTTTCTTATTCAAGGTAATATTCATATTCAAACTTTGATTCAATTTCTATAACTATAAACTATCTTAATTCGAGTAAAAATCTTACTTGAACTTATTTTTGTGTCATGATCCTACTTCAAGAACTTTCAAGCCATCCAAGATCCTTTGAAGCTAGATCATTTCTTGTCACTTCCAGTAGGTTTACCTACTAAACTTGAGGTAGTAATGATGTTCATAACATCATTCGATTCATATATATAAAACTATCTTATTCGAAGGTTTAAACTCGTAATCACTAGAACATAGTTTAGTTAATTCTAAACTTGTTTACAAACAAAAGTTAATCCTTCTAACTTGACTTTTAAAATTAACTACACACATGTTCTATATCTATATGATATGCTAACTTAATGATTTAAAACCTGGAAACACGAAAAACACCGTAAAACCGGATTTACGCCGTCGTAGTAACACCGCGGGATGTTTTGGGTTAGTTAATTAAAAACTATGATAAACTTTGATTTAAAAGTTGTTATTCTGAGAAAATGATTTTTATTATCAACATGAAACTATATCCAAAAAATATGGTTAAACTCAAAGTGGAAGTACGTTTTCTAAAATGGTCATCTAGACGTCTTTCTTTCGACTGAAATGACTACCTTTACAAAAACGACTTGTAACTTATTTTTCCGACTATAAACCTATACTTTTTCTGTTTAGATTCATAAAATAGAGTTCAATATGAAACCATAGCAATTTGATTCACTCAAAACGGAATTAAAATGAAGAAGTTATGGGTAAAACAAGATTGGATAATTTTTCTCTTTTAGCTACGTGAAAATTGGTAACAAATCTATTCCAACCATAACTTAATCAACTTGTATTGTATATTATGTAATCTTGAGATACCATAGACACGTATACAATGTTTCGACCTATCATGTCGACACATCTATATATATTTCGGAACAACCATAGACACTCTATATGTGAATGTTGGAGTTAGCTATACAGGGTTGAGGTTGATTCCAAAATATATATAGTTTGAGTTGTGATCAATACTGAGATACGTATACACTGGGTCGTGGATTGATTCAAGATAATATTTATCGATTTATTTCTGTACATCTAACTGTGGACAACTAGTTGTAGGTTACTAACGAGGACAGCTGACTTAATAAACTTAAAACATCAAAATATATTAAAAGTGTTGTAAATATATTTTAAACATACTTTGATATATATGTATATATTGTTATAGGTTCGTGAATCAACCAGTGGCCAAGTCTTACTTCCCGACAAAGTAAAAATCTGTGAAAGTGAGTTATAGTCCCACTTTTAAAATCTAATATTTTTGGGATGAGAATACATGCAGGTTTTATAAATGATTTACAAAATAGACACAAGTACGTGAAACTACATTCTATGGTTGAATTATCGAAATCGAATATGCCCCTTTTTATTAAGTCTGGTAATCTAAGAATTAGGGAACAGACACCCTAATTGACGCGAATCCTAAAGATAGATCTATTGGGTCTAACAAACCTCATCCAAAGTACCGGATGCTTTAGTACTTCGAAATTTATATCATATCCGAAGGGTGTCCCGGAATGATGGGGATATTCTTATATATGCATCTTGTTAATGTCGATTACCAGGTGTTCACCATATGAATGATTTTTATCTCTATGTATGGGATGTGTATTGAAATATGAAATCTTGTGGTCTATTATTATGATTTGATATATATAGGTTAAACCTAAAACTCACCAACATTTTTGTTGACGTTTTAAGCATGTTTATTCTCAGGTGATTATTAAGAGCTTCCGCTGTCGCATACTTAAATAAGGACGAGATTTGGAGTCCATGCTTGTATGATATTGTGTAAAAACTGCATTCAAGAAACTTATTTTGTTGTAACATATTTGTATTGTAAACCATTATGTAATGGTCGTGTGTAAACAAGATATTTTAGATTATCATTATTTGATAATCTACGTAAAGCTTTTTATACCTTTATTGATGAAATAAAGGTTATGGTTTGTTTTAAAATGAATGCAGTCTTTGAAAAACGTCTCATATAGAGGTCAAAACCTCGTAACGAAATCAATTAATATGGAACGTTTTTAATCGATAAGAACGGGACATTTCAGTTGGTATCAGAGCCACTCATGTGCCGTTGGGGGTGGTGGGGCAAACCTCATCGAGGACGATGAGTCCCTGAGGGGGGGTGAATGTAACACCCTAGGCAAATCCCACATCGCCCACAGACATGAGTGATCATGGGATTATAAGGTAATACTCACGCTTAAATGACACAACGCGTTTTGGGACCATAGGCAGAGCAGATGTGTGAGTACGATGTAGTTAAGCGTGCTCGGGCGAGAGCACTACCAGGATGGGTGACCTCCTGGGAAAGTGCTTCTCGTGTGTGGTTGCCAAGAAAAAGTCGTGCGCCTACGGGCAAAGCGGACAATATTGTGGTCATGTTAAGATGGGGTGTTACAGAATGGTATCCGAGCGTTGGTCTTAGAGAACCAGAAAATTTGCATTAGTGTGTCTTATCGAGTTTGTTAGGATGCATTAGTGAGTCTGGACTTCGACCGTGTTTACTTGAAAAATGATTGCTTAACAAATTTTGTTGGAAACTATACATTTTTAACATGTGAATATTATGTGATATATTAATCTCTTAACGCGTTTGATATTATGTGATAGATGTCTACATCTAGAACAAGTTCCATTGACTCACCTAATAATAATGAAGAGTCAAATGTAAATTGGAATAATTCGTGGACTGATTCACAAGTTCCCGAAGAGGAACCGGAAGAAGAGTCGGAACCGGAAGAAGAATCGGAACCGGAAGAAGAATCGGAACCAGATGAAGAAATAGAACCGGTGGGGGAAATAATAAAACGGTTAATTAAAAGAAAATCCTCAACCAACCGACCAAGGTTAATTATGGTCAATGGTGTTTCCGCCAAGGAAGCAAAATATTGGGAGGATTACCAATTCTCCGATGAATCGGATTCCGACGAGAATTCCGATGATGTTATAGAAATTACCCCAACTGAATTTAAAAAGGCAAAAGAAAATAATAAGGGAAAGGGCATAAAAATAGAGAAATCTAATTCCAACCCCGATGAACTTTATATGTATCGTCAACCCCCGAAGTCCTTAAGTTGTAACAATGACCCGGGAACCTCTAAACTACCAGGTTTTTCTAAACCAATGTGGAAAACGACGGCTCGTATTAGGGGAACATCATATATCCCTAGAAACTTGGCAAAACGAACCAAAACCAAAGAAGAAGAAACAAGCGAGTCGGAATAAGATAGTTGTATTCGTGTGGTGTAATATATGTAATATAGTGTGCTTATACTTTATGATATATGTAAAAATTGCTTGTATTAATAAGTATTTTTTTTTATGAATCTAACTCTTGTCTATTTTACAGTATAAAAAACACAAAATGGATAGACAACCCAATATTTTAAGAGACCTACCCGGAGACATGATTGATGAAATCTTGTCTAGAGTCGGTCAGAATTCTTCGGCACAACTATTTAAGGCGAGATCAGTTTGTAAGACATTCGAAGAACGTTCCAAGAATGCCTTGGTTTATAAAAGGCTTTCGTTCGAAAGGTGAGGGATATCACATTGGGAAATCCATAAGTTACGATGTGTTTACTTTGACGCATATATTGCGGGGAACCCAAATGCTATTTTACGCAATGGGTTAAGAAATTATTTTGACTCAATATATCCGAATATTGGACTTCGTGATTTAGAAAAAGCGGCTAACATGCAACATAAAGAAGCATGTTATGCTTACGGATTAGTAATGTTCGCTTCTCACCAAAGTGAGAACAAGAACATCGGGCTACAACTATTAAACAAAACGTTCCCACAAGTGACGGAGTCGGTAATTGGGGTAAGAAATGAGATTTTTAGATTGTTACGGGACTGTTGGACATTACGTAACCCTCGTCCCTTTGACGACATTACAACACGCTGTCTTATCAATGGCCATAACGGTTATGTTCCACAAGACCAAGGATGGGAAGTAGTCCTAGTAAAACCAGAATGCATGACTTGTTTCTGGACGTATGAATTACGTGTCTTTATTGCCTTTGCTGAACGACTTGTGTACTAGCTAGAATTATCTTCACAACTATCTTGTATCAAAGTTATTGTGTGCTATATTTCATGCTTTATGTAAAATAAGCGGTATTGTAAGTTTGTAAAATATTGTATAAAAGTTTGAACGCGAAATATTATTACAATCAGTTTTTCATATAGAATTGTAGTAGTTGAATTGTATATTAGCTACTAAGTATGAACTTAACGGGTAGGTACTACCCGAATTTAAACTTATAAAACGCTAATATGAAGAAAAAGCTTTTATAAATGAGTTCATATTATGCTACGAAATACTATTAACTACTCTTAATATTCTGTATGATTAACTTGTTCCATTTGACTATTTTGAAGGAAATGGCACCGACTACTCGACACACCGTGAATATGAATGAAGAGGAATTCCGTACTTTTCTAGCTTCAAACATAGCCGCAGTACAGGCTGCGCTACATACCAACAATAACCTTGGATCTGGCAGTACAGGAAATCGTGTAGGATGCACCTACAAAGAATTCACTGCCTGCAAACCTTTGGAATTTGATGGAATCGAAGGACCGATCGGATTGAAACGGTGGACCGAGAAGGTCGAATCGGTGTTTGCCATAAGTAAGTGTACTGAAGAGGACAAAGTGAAGTACGCTACGCATACCTTCACAGGTTCTGCGTTAACATGGTGGAATACCTATCTAGAGCAAGTGGGACAAGATGATGCGTACGCACTACCGTGGTCAGCATTCAAGCACTTGATGAACGAGAAGTACCGTCCCAGAACCGAGGTCAATAAGCTCAAGACAGAACTTAGAGGGTTACGAACCCAAGGATTTTATATTACCACGTACGAAAGACGATTCACAGAATTGTGCCTATTGTGTCCGGGAGCATTCGAAGATGAGGAAGAGAAGATCGACGCGTTTGTGAAAGGATTACCGGAAAGAATCCAAGAAGATATAAGTTCACACGAGCCCGCCTCCATACAACAGGCATGTAGAATGGCTCACAAACTAGTGAACCAGATTGAAGAAAGAATTAAAAAACAGACTGCTGAAGAGGCCAATGTGAAGCAAGTCAAAAGAAAGTGGGAGGAAAATGGTGATAAGAATCACCAATACAACAACAACAGTAATTACAACAATAATCGCAACAATTATCCCAACAATCGCAACATCAATCGCAACTACAACAAACGGCCCAACAACAACAACAACAACATCAACTACAACAATCATCCCAACAACAATAATAACCGCAACAACAACAACAATCAGAAGCAGCTATGCCAAAGGTGTGAAAAGTATCACTCGGGGTTCTGCACCAAAGTTTGCAACAAGTGTAAAAGAAATGGTCATAGCACAGCGAAGTGTGAGGTCTACGGACCAGGGGTTAATAGAACGAAAGGAACAAATGGTGTCGGAACGAGTAATGGCGGAGCAAGTAGTGTCGGAGCAAGTTATGCCAATGTAGTTTGTTATAAATGTGGAAAACCGGGCCACATTATTAGAAATTGCCCGAACCAGGAGAACACGAATGGACAAGGCCGCGGAAGAGTTTTCAATATTAATGCGACAGAGGCACAGGAAGACCCGGAGCTTGTTACGGGTACGTTTCTTATTGACAATAAATCTACTTACGTTTTATTTGATTCGGGTGCTGATAGAAGCTATATGAGTAGAGATTTTGTGCTAAATTAAGTTGTCCATTGACGCCTTTAGATAGTAAATTTTTACTCGAATTAGCAAATGGTAAATTAATTTCAGCAGATAATATATGTCGAAATCGAGAAATTAAACTGGTTAACGAAACATTTAAGATTGATTTGATACCAGTAGAGTTAGGGAGTTTTGATGTGATAATCGGTATGGACTGGTTGAAAGAAGTGAAAGCAGAGATCGTTTGTTATAAAAATGCAATTCGCATTATACGAGAAAAAGGAAAACCCTTAATGGTGTACGGAGAAAAGGGCAACACGAAGCTACATCTTATTAGTAATTTGAAGGCACAAAAACTAATAAGAAAAGGTTGCTATGCTGTTCTAGCACACGTCGAGAAAGTACAAACTGAAGAAAAGAGCATCAATGATGTTCCCATTGCAAAAGAATTTCCCGATGTATTTCCGAAAGAATTACCGGGATTACCCCCACATCGATCCGTTGAATTTCAAATAGATCTTGTACCAGGAGCTGCACCAATAGCTCGTGCTCCTTACAGACTCGCACCCAGCGAGATGAAAGAACTACAAAGCCAATTACAAGAACTTTTAGAGCGTGGTTTCATTCGACCAAGCACATCACCGTGGGGAGCTCCTGTTTTGTTTGTCAAGAAGAAAGATGGTACATTCAGGTTGTGTATCGACTACCGAGAGTTGAACAAACTTACCATCAAGAACCGCTACCCACTACCGAGAATCGACGACTTATTTGATCAACTACAAGGCTCGTCTGTTTATTCAAAGATTGACTTACGTTCCGGGTATCATCAAATGCGGGTGAAAGAAGATGATATTCCAAAGACTGCTTTCAGAACACGTTACGGTCATTAAGAGTTTATGGTCATGCCATTTGGTTTAACTAATGCACCAGCTGTGTTCATGGACCTTATGAACCGAGTGTGTGGACCATACTGAAATGTCCCGTTCTTATTGATTAAAAACGTTCCATATTAATTGATTTCGTTGCGAGGTTTTGACCTCTATATGAGACGTTTTTCAAAGACTGCATTCATTTTAAAACAAACCATAACCTTTATTTCATCAATAAAGGTTTAAAAAGCTTTACGTAGATTATCAAATAATGATAATCTAAAATATCCTGTTTACACACGACCATTACATAATGGTTTACAATACAAATATGTTACAATAAAATAAGTTTCTTGAATGCAGTTTTTACACAATATCATACAAGCATGGACTCCAAATCTCGTCCTTATTTAAGTATGCGACAGCGGAAGCTCTTAATAATCACCTGAGAATAAACATGCTTAAAACGTCAACAAAAATGTTGGTGAGTTATAGGTTTAACCTATATATATCAAATCATAATAATAGACCACAAGATTTCATATTTCAATACACATCCCATACATAGAGATAAAAATCATTCATATGGTGAACACCTGGTAACCGACATTAACAAGATGCATATATAAGAATATCCCCATCATTCCGGGACACCCTTCGGATATGATATAAATTTCGAAGTACTAAAGCATCCGGTACTTTGGATGGGGTTTGTTAGGCCCAATAGATCTATCTTTAGGATTCGCGTCAATTAGGGTGTCTGTTCCCTAATTCTTAGATTACCAGACTTAATAAAAAGGGGCATATTCGATTTCGATAATTCAACCATAGAATGTAGTTTCACGTACTTGTGTCTATTTTGTAAATCATTTATAAAACCTGCATGTATTCTCATCCCAAAAATATTAGATTTTAAAAGTGGGACTATAACTCACTTTCACAGATTTTTACTTCGTCGGGAAGTAAGACTTGGCCACTGGTTGATTCACGAACCTATAACAATATATACATATATATCAAAGTATGTTCAAAATATATTTACAACACTTTTAATATATTTTGATGTTTTAAGTTTATTAAGTCAGCTGTCCTCGTTAGTAACCTACAACTAGTTGTCCACAGTTAGATGTACAGAAATAAATCGATAAATATTATCTTGAATCAATCCACGACCCAGTGTATACGTATCTCAGTATTGATCACAACTCAAACTATATATATTTTGGAATCAACCTCAACCCTGTATAGCTAACTCCAACATTCACATATAGAGTGTCTATGGTTGTTCCGAAATATATATAGATGTGTCGACATGATAGGTCGAAACATTGTATACGTGTCTATGGTATCTCAAGATTACATAATATACAATACAAGTTGATTAAGTTATGGTTGGAATAGATTTGTTACCAATTTTCACGTAGCTAAAATGAGAAAAATTATCCAATCTTGTTTTACCCATAACTTCTTCATTTTAAATCCGTTTTGAGTGAATCAAATTGCTATGGTTTCATATTGAACTCTATTTTATGAATCTAAACAGAAAAAGTATAGGTTTATAGTCGGAAAATAAGTTACAAGTCGTTTTTGTAAAGGTAGTCATTTCAGTCGAAAGAACGACGTCTAGATGACCATTTTAGAAAACATACTTCCACTTTGAGTTTAACCATAATTTTTGGATATAGTTTTATGTTCATAATAAAAATCATTTTCTCATAATAACAACTTTTAAATCAAAGTTTATCATAGTTTTTAATTAACTAACCCAAAACAGCCCGCGGTGTTACTACGACAGCGTAAATCTGGTTTTACGGTGTTTTTCGTGTTTCCAGGTTTTAAATCATTAAGTTAGCATATCATATAGATATAGAACATGTGTTAAGTTGATTTTAAAAGTCAAGTTAGAAGGATTAACTTTTATTTGCGAACAAGTTTAGAATTAACTAAACTATGTTCTAGTGATTACAAGTTTAAACCTTCGAATAAGATAGCTTTATATGTATGAATCGAATGATGTTATGAACATCATTACTACCTTAAGTTCCTTGGATAAACCTACTGGAAAATAGAAAAATGGATCTAGCTTCAACGGATCCTTGGATGGCTCGAAGTTCTTGAAGCAGAATCATGACACGAAAACAAATTCAAGTAAGATCATCACTTGAAATAAGATTGTTATAGTTATAGAAATTGAACCAAAGTTTGAATATGATTATTACCTTGTATTAGAATGATAACCTACTGTAAGAAACAAAGATTTCTTGAGGTTGGATGATCACCTTACAAGATTGGAAGTGAGCTAGCAAACTTGAAAGTATTCTTGATTTTATGTAACTAGAACTTGTAGAATTTATGAAGAACACTTAGAACTTGAAGATAGAACTTGAGAGAGATCAATTAGATGAAGAAAATTGAAGAATGAAAGTGTTTGTAGGTGTTTTTGGTCGTTGGTGTATGGATTAGATATAAAGGATATGTAATTTTGTTTTCATGTAAATAAGTCATGAATGATTACTCATATTTTTGTAATTTTATGAGATATTTCATGCTAGTTGCCAAATGATGGTTCCCACATGTGTTAGGTGACTCACATGGGCTGCTAAGAGCTGATAATTGGAGTGTATATACCAATAGTACATACATCTAAAAGCTGTGTATTGTACGAGTACGAATACGGGTGCATACGAGTAGAATTGTTGATGAAACTGAACGAGGATGTAATTGTAAGCATTTTTGTTAAGTAGAAGTATTTTGATAAGTGTATTGAAGTCTTTCAAAAGTGTATAAATACATATTAAAACACTACATGTATATACATTTTAACTGAGTCGTTAAGTCATCGTTAGTCGTTACATGTAAGTGTTGTTTTGAAACCTTTAGATTAACGATCTTGTTAAATGTTGTTAACCCAATGTTTATAATATCAAATGAGATTTTAAATTATTATATTATCATGATATTATCATGTATGAATATCTCTTAATATGATATATATACATTAAATGTCTTTACAACGATAATCGTTACATATATGTCTCGTTTAAAAATCATTAAGTTAGTAGTCTTATTTTTACATATGTAGTTCATTGTTAATATACTTAATGATATGTTTACTTATCATAGTATCATGTTAACTATATATATATATACCATATATATGTCATCATATAGTTTTTACAAGTTTTAACGTTCGTGAATCACCGGTCAACTTGGGTGGTCAATTGTCTATATGAAACATATTTCAATTAATCAAGTCTTAACAAGTTTGATTGCTTAACATGTTGGAAACATTTAATCATGTAAATATCAATCTCAATTAATATATATAAACATGGAAAAGTTCGGGTCACTACACATACCTTGACAAGTTTGTCATTGTTTTTATTGATGACATACTTATTTACTCAAAGAATGACCAAGAACACGGTGAACATTTGAGAAAGGTGTTAGAAGTATTGAGGAAGGAAGAATTGTACGCTAAGTTTTCAAAGTGTGCATTTTGGTTGGAAGAAGTTCAATTCCTCGGTCACATAGTGAACAAAGAAGGTATTAAGGTGGATCCGGCAAAGATAGAAACTGTTGAAAAGTGGGAAACCCCGAAAACTCCGAAACACATACGCCAGTTTTTAGGACTAGCTGGTTACTACAGAAGGTTCATCCAAGACTTTTCCAGAATAGCAAAACCCTTGACTGCATTAACGCATAAAGGGAAGAAATTTGAATGGAATAATGAACAAGAGAAAGCGTTTCAGTTATTGAAGAAAAAGCTAACTACGGCACCTATATTGTCATTGCCTGAAGGGAATGATGATTTTGTGATTTATTGTGACGCATCAAAGCAAGGTCTCGGTTGTGTATTAATGCAACGAACGAAGGTGATTGCTTATGCGTCTAGACAATTGAAGATTCACGAACAAAATTATACGACGCATGATTTGGAATTAGGAGCGGTTGTTTTTGCATTAAAGACTTGGAGGCACTACTTATATGGGGACAAAAGTATTATATATACTGACCACAAAAGTCTTTAACACATATTTAATCAGAAACAACTGAATATGAGGCAGCGTAGGTGGATTGAATTATTGAATGATTACGACTTTGAGATTCGTTACCACCCGGGGAAGGCAAATGTGGTAGCCGATGCCTTGAGCAGGAAGGACAGAGAACCCATTCGAGTAAAATCTATGAATATAATGATTCATAATAACCTTACTACTCAAATAAAGGAGGCGCAACAAGGAGTTTTAAAAGAGGGAAATTTAAAGGATGAAATACCCAAAGGATCGGAGAAACATCTTAATTTTCGGGAAGACGGAACCCGGTATAGGGCTGAAAGGATTTGGGTACCAAAATTTGGAGATATGAGAGAAATGGTACTTAGAGAAGCTCATAAAACCAGATACTCAATACATCCTGGAACGGGGAAGATGTACAAGGATCTCAGGAAATATTTTTGGTGGCCGGGTATGAAAGCCGATGTTGCTAAATACGTAGGAGAATGTTTGACATGTTCTAAGGTCAAAGCTGAGCATCAGAAACCATCAGGTCTACTTCAACAACCCGAAATCCCGAAATGGAAATGGGAAAACATTACCATGGATTTCATCACTAAATTGCCAAGGACTGCAAGTGGTTTTGATACTATTTGGGTAATAGTTGATCGTCTCACCAAATCAGCACATTTCCTGCCAATAAGAGAAGATGACAAGATGGGGAAGTTAGCACGACTGTATTTGAAGGAAGTCGTCTCCAGACATGGAATACCAATCTCTATTATCTCTGATAGGGATGGCAGATTTATTTCAAGATTCTGGCAGACATTACAGCAAGCATTAGGAACTCGTCTAGACATGAGTACTGTCTATCATCCACAAACTGATGGGCAGAGCGAAAGGACGATACAAACGCTTGAAGACATGCTACGAGCATGTGTTATTGATTTCGGAAACAGTTGGGATCGACATCTACCATTAGCAGAATTTTCCTACAACAACAGCTACCATTCAAGCATTGAGATGGCGCCGTTTGAAGCACTTTATGGTAGAAAGTGCAGGTCTCCGATTTGTTGGAGTGAAGTGGGGGATAGACAGATTACGGGTCCGGAGATTATACAAGAAACTACCGAGAAGATCATCCAAATTCAACAACGGTTGAAAATCGCCCAAAGTCGACAAAAGAGCTACGCTGACATTAAAAGAAAAGATATAGAATTTGAAAGTGGAGAGATTGTCATGCTTAAAGTTTCACCTTGGAAAGGCGTTGTTCGATTTGGTAAACGAGGGAAATTAAATCCAAGGTATATTGGACCATTCAAGATTATTGATCGTGTCGGACCAGTAGCTTACCGACTTGAGTTACCTCAACAACTCGTGGCTGTACATAACACTTTCCACGTCTCGAATTTGAAGAAATGTTTTGCTAAAGAAGATCTCACTATTCTGTTAGATGAAATCCAAATCAACGAAAAACTCCAATTCATCGAAGAACCCGTCGAAATAATGGATCGTGAGGTTAAAAGACTTAAGCAAAACAAGATACCAATTGTTAAGGTTCGATGGAATGCTCGTAGAGGACCTGAGTTCACCTGGGAGCGTGAAGATCAGATGAAGAAGAAATACCCGCATCTATTTCCAGAAGATTCGTCAACACCTTCAACAGCTTAAAATTTCGGGACGAAATTTATTTAACGGGTAGGTACTGTAGTGACCCGAACTTTTCCATGTTTATATATATTAATTGAGATTGATATTTACATGATTAAATGTTTCCAACATGTTAAGCAATCAAACTTGTTAAGACTTGATTAATTGAAATATGTTTCATATAGACAATTGACCACCCAAGTTGACCGGCGATTCACGAACGTTAAAACTTGTAAAAACGACATGACGATATATATATGGATATACATATGGTTAACATGAGATTATGATAAGTAAGTATCTCCATAAGTATATTAACAATGAGTTATATACATATAAACAAGACTACTAACTTAAGGATTTCGAAACGAGACATATATGTAACGATTATCGTTGTAACGACATTTAAATGTATATATATATCATATTAAGATATATTAATATATCATAATATCATGATAATATAATAATTTAACATCTCATTAGATATAATAAACAATGGGTTAACAACATTAATTGAGATCGTTAACTTAAAGGTTTCAAAACAACACTTACATGTAACGACTAACGATGACTTAACGACTCAGTTAAAATGTATATACAAGTAGTGTATTTAGATGTATTAAAATACTTTTGGAAGACTTCAAGACATATATCAAAACACTCATACTTAACAAAAATGGTTACAGTTACTTTTCCATTCTTTTCTTTCATCAAGAATTCTAGTCGTATTCTTACCCGTATTATACACAGCTTCAAAACGTACTTACTATGAGTATATACCAATAGGAACTAGCATGGGATTCCACTCTTGATTATGTCATGTATGACTAATAAATTTTAACTTCTACCATGAGCTAGTCAACTAACTAGAACTCCTTTTAACCCCACTCACCATTCACCAATTACCACTCATCATTCACTCCATTTCACTTCCAATTCTCTTTCTAATTCTCTCTCAACACACACACACACTATTATGAACGTATTTTTCCAGTAGTTAATCATCATCTTCATCAAAAATCACTTCAAGAATCAAGCTATAATCATCATAGGAAGAACACTTCAAGAACACTTCAAAAATCCCTTCAAGTTTACTAATTTACTTCCAAGCTTTCTAATCCATTCCAAGTAATCATCTAAGATCAAGAAACCTTTGTTATATACAGTAGGTTATCTTTCTTATTCAAGGTAATATTCATATTCAAACTTTGATTCAATTTCTATAACTATAAACTATCTTAATTCGAGTAAAAATCTTACTTGAACTTGTTTTTGTGTCATGATCCTACTTCAAGAACTTTCAAGCCATCCAAGATCCTTTGAAGCTAGATCATTTCTTGTCACTTCCAGTAGGTTTACCTACTAAACTTGAGGTAGTAATGATGTTCATAACATCATTCGATTCATATATATAAAACTATCTTATTCGAAGGTTTAAACTCGTAATCACTAGAACATAGTTTAGTTAATTCTAAACTTGTTTATAAACAAAAGTTAATCCTTCTAACTTGACTTTTAAAATTAACTACACACATGTTCTATATCTATATGATATGCTAACTTAATGATTTATAACCTGGAAACACGAAAAACACCGTAAAACCGGATTTACGCCGTCGTAGTAACACCGCGGGCTGTTTTGGGTTAGTTAATTAAAAACTATGATAAACTTTGATTTAAAAGTTGTTATTCTGAGAAAATGATTTTTATTATGAACATGAAACTATATCCAAAAATTATGGTTAAACTCAAAGTGGAAGTATGTTTTCTAAAATGGTCATCTAGACGTCGTTCTTTCGACTGAAATGACTACCTTTACAAAAACGACTTGTAACTTATTTTTCCGACTATAAACCTATACTTTTCTGTTTAGATTCATAAAATAGAGTTCAATATGAAACCATAGCAATTTGATTCACTCAAAACGGATTTAAAATGAAGAAGTTATGGGTAAAACAAGATTGGATAATTTTTCTCATTTTAGCTACGTGAAAATTGGTAACAAATCTATTCCAACCATAACTTAATCAACTTGTATTGTATATTATGTAATCTTGAGATACCATAGACACGTATACAATGTTTCGACCTATCATGTCGACACATCTATATATATTTCGGAACAACCATAGACACTCTATATGTGAATGTTGTAGTTAGCTATACAGGGTTGAGGTTGATTCCAAAATATATATAGTTTGAGTTGTGATCAATACTGAGATACGTATACACTGGGTCGTGGATTGATTCAAGATAATATTTATCGATTTATTTCTGTACATCTAACTGTGGACAACTAGTTGTAGGTTACTAACGAGGACAGCTGACTTAATAAACTTAAAACATCAAAATATATTAAAAGTGTTGTAAATATATTTTAAACATACTTTGATATATATGTATATATTGTTATAGGTTCGTGAATCAACCAGTGGCCAAGTCTTACTTCCCGACGAAGTAAAAATCTGTGAAAGTGAGTTATAGTCCCACTTTTAAAATCTAATATTTTTGGGATGAGAATACATGCAGGTTTTATAAATGATTTACAAAATAGACACAAGTACGTGAAACTAGATTCTATGGTTGAATTATCGAAATCGAATATGCCCCTTTTTATTAAGTCTGGTAATCTAAGAATTAGGGAACAGACACCCTAATTGACGCGAATCCTAAAGATAGATCTATTGGGTCTAACAAACCCCATCCAAAGTACCGGATGCTTTAGTACTTCGAAATTTATATCATATCCGAAGGGTGTCCCGGAATGATGGGGATATTCTTATATATGCATCTTGTTAATGTCGATTACCAGGTGTTCACCATATGAATGATTTTTATCTCTATGTATGGGATGTGTATTGAAATATGAAATCTTGTGGTCTATTATTATGATTTGATATATATAGGTTAAACCTAAAACTCACCAACATTTTTGTTGACGTTTTAAGCATGTTTATTCTCAGGTGATTATTAAGAGCTTCCGCTGTCGCATACTTAAATAAGGACGAGATTTGGAGTCCATGCTTGTATGATGTTGTGTAAAAACTGCATTCAAGAAACTTATTTTGTTGTAACATATTTGTATTGTAAACCATTATGTAATGGTCGTGTGTAAACAAGATATTTTAGATTATCATTATTTGATAATCTACGTAAAGATTTTTAAACCTTTATTGATGAAATAAAGGTTATGGTTTGTTTTAAAATGAATGCAGTCTTTGAAAAACGTCTCATATAGAGGTCAAAACCTCGTAACGAAATCAATTAATATGGAACGTTTTTAATCGATAAGAACGGGACATTTCAACATACACGTACAATAAACTACCCAAACTAACCACATCATATTGATGATTTCGTTTATATGCAACTCGAAAGGCCTCGCAGCATCGCGCGGGCCAGTTTGCTAGTTATTATATATAAGATATAAGATGATGCGCATAATACGTGAATCAATTAATGTATATTACATTATTTTCTTTTATACGTATCTTTCTTCATCATCTTATTGATCACATCATTATGTAGGTTTAGCGAGTAATTTTTATTATGTGATTCCATTATTTTTCTTTTTTTCGAACGCTAAAATGAAGGTTGACTTGTGGGATTATAAAAGTGATTTATTATGTAGTTATTAATGTGGATGAAAGAGAAAAAAGAAAGGAAAAAGAGAAATTACCGCTTGCGTGGGAGCGTTATACTCGATCACCCGGGTTATATAGTCAATCACCCATTTGAATTTATTTTATATTTCTGAAAACAATGTGAAACTGTTTGTCGATCAACATGAATTTGTCAACCAAATTAATATGTAGCTATTTTTTTTAAGCTATATGCATTGAAAAAACATCTGTTAATTAAAAACTCACTTTACAGTTGTAATTATTTCATTATTTGACGAGATAATGTATACAATTATTTAAAACATCCTCACTTAGTCATACTACTAAAATATAAAAATATTGTTTTGACGATTTATTAAATTACTTCTCTTAATGAAATACTTCTCTTAATGAAAATAGTTATTAGAGAATTAGGTTTAAAATCATTTTAATAGTGTAAGTGTATGTATGATAAAAATTAATAGGTGTAAGCAAGGTTGCAAAAGGGTCGAGAAGGTCGGGGTCCTAAAAAGGTCGAGACTTTCGAGACGGGGTAAACGGGGTCAAGACGGGAGTCGAGACGGACGTTGACCAAAATTGACTTTTAAATATATATAAGTATATATGTGTACATATTTTAAAACCAAAAACTTTAATTGACTAATTTGTACCCATAATCGCTATCACCGTTAATATAATACATCAAATTTGACTGATTTTACCGACTTATGGCTTTTTCTAATTTTGAGAGATTTTAACTTGATTTTTTTCAACTTTGACCCGAATTTTGACCGTTGACTGTCATATTAGACGGTTCTCTTCGAGACGGGATGGGCTAGTCACCAAACCGTCGCAATGGGCGTCGCAACGGCTCGAGACGGGGTGTTTTGCAATAGTAGGTGTAAGGATAACTTTCATATCCATTTTGTGAATCTAAAACTCGATCACTAATACATAATTTATGTTTTGTAGTCCCACACTCTGAAAGTCCCAACAACTAAAGAAAAACAGCTAGAATACGAAATGTATTCATTTAAAATCAACTTATTAATTATCAATACAATGAGTTCAAGTCTCGTGGGGACGAAAAAATATATGTCGTTGTAGATTTATATGTGAAGATTTGCATCACTAGCTAAAAGCAAGAGTTAATGGTTTGCAACCGATCAAGTTAACATGCTTGTAATGGAAAAGGTATCAAGGGATGGAGTAGTTGAAATGTTGGTTAAATTAAGTAACAAAATTCAATGGAGGCTGCATATACATATAGATACTACGGAGTAATTTAATAGATTAGTGGTTAATGTTGCTTTACCTAACAACATATCATTTCACTGCTTTCTGTGCCCAATCATTATCTGTTTTCAATCTTAACCTGTTTTTTGTTGACATGTGTTTGATTTAAGCAATCATTGGCATATATATACATGTACATACAACTCCATTCACCTACTATCATAACCACCCAATCGCTTGCAAAACTAACCAACGTCTATCTTTTAATGCATAAATAGTTCCTACAGTTAATCAACACTTATAAAAAAACATCAATGTTTACAGAGTTGATATAGCTAGAAATATATAGCTAGAAATTTAGATTTGAAGTAGTTTCATCATAACAGCTAGAATGTTATTAATATAAACTTTTTACTAATCATTATTTTTTGGTGGCAAAAAGTTGATTAACCAACAATTCAGACGGATTGGCTGCATATCCATAATGTTAGATGTTACATACATGATTCATTAAGTGATTGTGGTCATGGTGTGTCAGGGCTTCAAACCCGGCCTTTTGCTTTTTGATGACACAGATTTTCTCACACATTATTATATTAGGACTACTTGTCTGAATATTTTGCAAAATAAGTGTCAAGGTAAATATCTAGAAATTTTATATACTATATATATCGTTTGAACTCAAAAGTGTTGAGTGTGTATCCGTTACAATTCAAATAATAGCCATGACCAATAGTGTATAGAGTATAATAATAAGAAAGTTTAATTTGGTGATTACAAGTATTGATTTGAAAAGTTTGGTGATTAAAGAAAAACGATAACCAGTGGCCACCGAGTTGCCCAATGAAGCACACCACCCGGGTTCAATTCCTGACTATGCCAAATTGTTCAAAAAGGGAGTGTGACTAGAGGGTGCGCATAATGCGCAATTCACCCGGTACCAGGTCTCGCGCTCGGGGGACTTGATTACTCGAGGTTTTACCTTTTATGGGGGAGCCAATGTGCTCGTTCATAGGAGGGTTTCCTCGCTTACAAAAAAAAAAAAAAAAAAAAAAAAAAAAAAAAAAAAACCGATAACAATAAAATACCATACTTATTTATTTCCCACAACGCTATAAAATTCAAATAACTACGGAATCTTTTATTTAAAAAATCAATTAATGTGTTATAGGTGTAATAGATGTTTCAAAAATTCAACGGTATAGCACATTCAAGAAAATAATAATTGAACGAGTATAAACTTAATTTATTTCATGCCACGAGATGTTTTTTTATTGAAGTCTTGTAGGGACATAATACTCCCATCTTCAGAGAAACTAATTTGTTGTTATAATTTAATAAAAGAACTACAAAATACAATTATACTTATTTATGAAATATTAGTAAAAGAGAGGATAAGTGTGTATTTCATATAATTCTATGAAATGGTACATTTTACAATGCTAATACATGAGGTATTTATACTACAAAATTGGCATCCATTTTATGACTTCTTGTACATATATATATTATTATAAAGCCATCCATTTATGACTTCTTGTACATATACATATATATACATATATGTATATATTATTATAACACTCCCCCTTGGATGTCAATTTTTGTTTTGTTGGAGATAAACTACAATTTACTGCCTCGTTAAAAACCTTGGCCAAAGAAAAACCCAGTGGGATAAAAACTTTAGCTAAGGGAAAAAGAGTGCAGCATATAGTTGACTCCCCCTCAAGTAGACATTGTTGAGCTGTTACATCTTTTGAACATGCCTCATGCCAATATTATGAACATGCGTTCTGAAAATAGCAGTTGAAGATGCTTTGGTGAAAAGATGAGCAGAGTTCTTGCTGGATTGAACATATCTCATTTCAATCTGGTTGTCCTTGATGATATTTTGAGTGTATGAGAAGAATCTAGGGGGTATGTGTTTTGTTCAGTCACTTTTGATATATCCTTCTTTCATCTGTGCTATGCGAGCTGGATTATCTTCATAGATAGTTGTTGAACTTTTATCGCGTTCTAGTCCACAAGAATCAATAATGAGTTGTGTCATTGATCTTAACCAAAAACATTCCCGAGTGGCTTCATGTAATGCAATCACTTCGGCATAATTTGATGATGTTGCAACAAGTGTTTGTTTTTTTTTAGAACGCCATGATTTTGTGGTACCTCCATTTAGGAATACATATCGAGTTTGAGATTTATCTTTATGAGGATTTGATGAATGACCTGCATATACATAATCAACCAAATCTTGTTTTGAAGCGTTAGAATAAAATAATTTTAAATCGGCAGTTCCTCAAGGGTATCAAAATATGTGTTTGATCCTGTTCCATTGTCATTTGGTAGAAGTTGAGCTGAATCTTGCCAACAAATTAACTGCAAGAGAAATGTCAGGTCTTGTACAATTTATAAGATACATAAGAACCTCAATTGCACTAAAATATGGAACTTCCGATCTGTTAAGATTTTCATGATCTTCGCAGGGATGAAATAGATCAGTGTCAATATTGAGTGATCTAACAACAATGAGTTTGTCTTTAAAAGATGTTTTAAAATCTTTTCGGTATAAGTTGTTTGATGTACAAGTTAACCATTAGGCATATGCTCAATTTGCAATCTAAGGTAATACTTGGTATTTTCAAGATCTTTCATTTCAAAATAATTCTTTAGAAGTTGAATGATTTCATAGATCTCTTTATTTGTTCATATGATGTTAAGATCATTGTTTTTCATAATAAAATAACATGGCAAATAAGTTTATGTGTATACACTTTTCTTATCAAGTAATCACTTAATCAGTTATACCACATACGTCCTAATTGTATAGACCCATATAAAAATCTTTGTGATTTAATAGAATACATTCCCTTGGGTTTTGTATTAGATGCTTATGATACCTTAACCCTTCAGGTATATTCATATATATCACTATTAAGTGATCCATACAGATAAGTAGTTACAACATTCATGAGATGCATTTAAGTAACTACCAGGTTGATTAAGTATCTAATAAGTAATTGTATCCATTACAGTAGGATAAGTTTTCCTCATAATTCATTTCCGGTCTTTGTGGGAAATCTTGAGTTACAAGTCTAGTTTTGCCTTGTAACTTCATTTGCACATTTCTTTTTCGGATAAAAATTCATTTGTATCCCATACGTTTCACATTTTTCAAAGTGATAACGATTAATCCGAAAACTTTTCTTTTATTGAGCGATTCTAATTCAGCTCGTATTTCTCCTTTTCATTGAGCTCAATCATGTCTATTTTGATATTCAATGACAGATTTTGGTTCTAGATCATCATCTTTATTCATGATGTCATTGTAATATTATATGAAAATATCTCATCAAGATTTTTTTTTTTTTTTTTTTTTTTTTTTTTTTTATTTCATTTCGGTTCCATAATATTGCATAATTTATCGCAATTTATGTATTTACATTTATCAATATCCTCTGCAGAAGGAATATTGATTTATGGTTCTTCTTGAACACTTTCTTTTATCTCATTATCAGCTGATTTTCCTTTTCTAGGATTTTTATCTTTGGAACCAATTTGTCTTCCACGTTTCAGATGTGGCAAAGACTCATGAGTGACATTATTGCCAGCTTTTGGAATTTCAATTCGAGCTGGAGCATTTCCTGCTATTATATATGATTTAGTCACTCTTTTGTATCTTTAAATACATAAAGTAATTAATTTGCAAATTCTTGCATATGCATTATTTTTTAACTTTCTTTTCGCATTCTTTTGTGCGAGAATCAACATACCTTAATTGATGTTCATACTATGAAACATCATTTTCTTTATTTTTCATTTCTCCCCCTAATCTAGGGAACAATGTTTCATTAAAATGACAATCATCAAAACGTGCTGTAAAAACATCACCCGTCATGGGCTCAATATATCTTATGATTGAAGATGTTTCATATCCAACATATATTCTCATCCTTTTAATGGTGTAATCAGAATAATGTGTTCTCAATTTAATAATTTGTGCAAGAAACTTTGCAAATGCCATATTACGGCTTGATAACACACAAATATGAGATCATCCGCTAGATGCGTCTATTAGAACCATGAAATATCAAAATGGTTCACATGATGGATGAATTGGTTCATATATATAACCTTGAATTCTTTCAAGAAACATTGGTGATTTTTCTCAATACTCTTTTCATTAATCACCATATGTGCTTTTCATCATATGCACTTTTAATCGCTTTTAATCATATGCGCTGTGCTTTTCATCATATGCGCTTTTCATCATATGCACCTTTTATCATATGCGCTTTTAATCATATGCGCCTTTTATCATATGCGCTTTTAATCATATGCGCCTTTTATCATATGCGCTTTTAATCATATGCGTTGCGCTTTTAATCATATGCGCCTTTTATCATATGCGCTTTTAATCATATGCGCTGCGCTTTTCATCATATGCGCTTTTTATCATATGCGCTTTTAATAGTATGCACTGCGCTTTTCATCATATGCGCCGTCCTAAGAGATATATATCTCTTCTTCTATATTACTCTATATTATTATATTATTAATTTTATTATGCACGCTATAAATTCAATTAGGTACCTATATTACTGTACCTGTTAATATTTAAATATACATGCAATCATGCATCACCACTAACTTCATAAATATCCACAAGTTGTTCGTAAGATACAGAGAATTCAATTGATATCAAATTATTATTTTATTATTTCTTTATTATTACTTTGTATTATTGATATCAATTAGTTGAAATTTTTGTTCAGTGCATTATTCATCTATCATTATCTATCATCTTTATGATCATAATTTCTAAACAGTATACATTGATAACCATATCTTCTTTAATGCTGTCCACTATCATTACTTACAGGGGCGGAAGATTCATGAGACAGGGTGTGGCGGTTACCCCTGCTCACTTTTTTCTTCTAACTAGCGTAATAGCGTTTGTATGTAATGGGCTGGAAAATTATTAGTAGTATTTATTATTTCCCAGCCCCACCCAAAATAATAAATTAAAGGTAATTCAATTGGCCCATTAAAAAAAATGTAGCATAATACCTTAATGGTAGCCTATCAGAAAATTTAAACACAAAACTCCAATTATTTTGTTTACGTTTTTGTATATTTGATAAATTGTTTAGACTTTAATATTTGCTAGTAATATGTATGCTATATGCTATAATATTTGCTGGAACAAATTTATGTTTTTTTGGATAAATTATTTTAGTTCTTATCTCTCTTGCCCCCGCAGATGAAAAGTTCAAGTTCCGCCACTTATTACTTATCTATTTTTTTTATTTACTCATTTAGCTCATAAAAAAAAAATGTACTCCGTAATTTTTTTTTTTTTTTTTTTTAATGATTTATTTAACCAAAAGAGTAGTTGGGGTTGCTATGGAGATGCAAAACATTACTACGTTCATATGCTCTTGTTTTAGCTACCGACAATTGCGGTGCCCCCACACACGTGCTTAATAAAATAACTATAACTATTACTTTTATTATTATATTTTTCATCGTAACAATTGATTTAATTGACATAAATTTCATAGTAAATCATTCATAGTATCTAATTATTTTATTTTATCTAAACAACTTTACTTTTTACAAGGTACTCCCTATCTTGAAACCCCACCGTCTCCACTCTCACTTTGATTATTCCGAATAGAGGTTCATTATTGTGGGTTTGTTTTTTTTTTAAAAAGAAAAATTGAAGACAGCTCATCGAGCTTTTAAGTGGTCGGCCATAGTACTACCACTTGCATAACTCTTTTTCTTGGAGATTAATAAAGTAAGACAATTTAATATTCCACATATCTACTTCTACAAAGCTTTGAATTGTGAATATATATACTTCCCTTTTATCTCTTAAAATGACCCGATTACTTCATGTATCAACATAATTTCGTTGGGTATAACCCAGAAAGAAGTAGCAACAGGGTCACGAAAAGAAAAGTATGTAGTAGAATACAAAGGTGTTGGTTTAGTGCTTTGAACAGAAATAGAAGGAAACGATAGTGAGAGAGAAACGGTTTTGATTTGCTAGTTCTTGGTGGTTATGGTTTCATCGAGCAAAAAGATTCAGGGGCGGAACCACTTAGTAGTTAGTGGGTGCACGTGCCACCACTGAAAATGGTAAATAAATTAGCGATTCGATACATCCAAAAATTAATTGGTAGATAATATTTGTTGACTGTAGTTACAAAAAAGAAAACTGAGAATTTGAGTTTTCATGGAGGAGAGCGTAAATTTGGTTTGGTGGGGAAGAAGACCCCATATGTCCCATAGCCAATCACGATTGCACACATTGTAAACACTTTTGACTCTTTTTCTCTTACACCCCTACTGAAATGTAATCTTTTAACTTTTCACCCCTTTATTTTTAAGTAATAAGCTTTTGATTATAAGTATACTTAGAAATCAATATTACAATCTAACATTTGTTTTTATATTTTTCTTTTTTAATTTTATACGTTTTTTAAGATGCAAAAAGAAGCTGTAGTATTCAATTTTGGTTAAACATCATTATTATCATTGAAATTAAAAATAACACCTAAATTCTTAATATTAAACTTTTCTTTTATTGATATTTTAGTTACGTTAAATTTTACTCTAAATATATATATAAAGTAAATTTATTATCTGTGCCACCACTGAAAATATTTTCTGGCTCCGCCTCTAAAAGGATTCAATGGTGGTGAAGGTTTCATCAAGAAGGTGATACCCGAGGTGGGTGTTTATATATGCGTAAGTAATATATATATATGTGTATCTTAATATCTCCCCTTTTTTAAACTATCTCTCTCAAAACAGGTTCATTTTATGATCGTTGTAAAGTCTTGGTTTTCTTGTTAATTAATTAATTCAAAGTAATTTAAATTAAATAACGTCAACAATTTTTGGAATACCTGATGAGTATAACTTAGTGATGGAAGAATCCAAGCTGGTAACTTCTTGATGAGAAGACACATTGGAAGTTTCAGGATCTTCTGACGGTTTCAGCGGCGGAGGACGGTGGCCGGTAGAAAACTTGAGAGGTGGAAGTGGTGGTTGAGCAACTAGAAGAATCACCATGATTATACGGAGCTCTTCGTGCTGATAACGTGTTATAATTTAATAAAAGAACTACAAAATACAATTATACTTATTTATGAAATATTAGTAAAAGAGAGGATAAGTGTGTATTTCATATAATTCTATGAAATGGTACATTTTACAATGCTAATACATGAGGTATTTATACTACAAAATTGGCATCCATTTTATGACTTCTTGTACATATATATATTATTATAAAGCCATCCATTTATGACTTCTTGTACATATACATATATATACATATATGTATATATTATTATAACATTTGTCATTTTAATTGGTTTTTGCATCGTCTATTTGTCATAGACAACGACATTAAAAACAGTAGGTTTTACGTGATAGTTATTGTGAGCAATGAACGTTCTACGTACTAATAGAGTATTATTTAACTAAATGAATTTTATATGTTTTCTGCCGAGGATTAGATTGCGGGTTTTTTAATTTGCATACTATAATATGATTTTCAAATTTTAAATAATTATATTCTCTGTAAGTCGGATCAATTTCGACCCGCCTCTATTAAAAGTTTGTCTGGTATGACGATATAATAAATAGATTGATTAGTACTCAGTAAAACTTTTTCTCGAGAAAAATAATAACATTAATGCATTCAAAAAATCAATAAGTAAAATTAGGAATGACAATGGATGTTTCATCCCTAAATATCCATACAATCCGATCTAATGGATATGAATGATGCAATGGACGGGTAATTTATATGGATATGGATGATCTAAATATATCGTAGATTGGATATGGATAGGGGTGTGCACCATATGGTTTGAAACCCAATAATCCGAATATCGAATCGAATTCAAACCAAAAATAATCAAACCGAACTTTTTAAACGGTTTTCGGATCGATCGAAACCGAAACCAAATACGTAACTCGGTTTTCGGTTTGGTTTTTGGTTTTGAAAATTTTAAATTTGGTTAACCGAAAACCGAATTAAAAACCGAATTCAAATTAATAACATATTAAAACATGTTTATATTTATAATATTTATTTTTATTTTTATATTTGATGTATTATTTTATAATTATTAAACAATAAACATATTATTTATATTATATTATACGTATTATTTATAATGACTTGAAAATGTAAGACTTTTAACAAACTTAACTTAGCTAGTTTAATAGTATAATGCTATCTGTTTTGTTCTTTTAGCATCATAAACTCTACTTATATTGGCTAAAATAAAAGTAATTTTAATGGTGTAATTGTAACGACCCTGGATTTTCCAACGTTTATTTATTAATAATTATTATTATTAATACGTGTGATTAAATGAATGTATGTTATTACATTTACATGTTGCCATGATTGCCCGTACTTGACTTTAAATGCCCGGAACGTCTTTGTGACACACGAAACTTTCACGAATAATATTTTTAGAATATTATTTACATTCATGATTATTTATTTTTAATCATTTTAATTAACTAAGGTTGGTGGTTAATTACTTGGGCTTTATCTATTTAATTGCACCTTTATTTAAACTTGGGCCTTTAATTAATAGACTTGGGCTAGTAAGCCCACCCTACACTTTATTTGGGCTTGTAAGCCCAACATATTAAGCTAGTATTACATTAATATTAAGCATGATTAATTAGGTTAATTTATAGACAAAGTATTACAAGCATGCTACTCCATACTCCCATGCATTTAACCTTATTACCCATTTAAGCTTTCACCACCTTTTCACACATGAAAAGCAAGTTTTGACTTCCCATTTTACTTCAAAAAAACCGTCCATTTGCTAAGGTGTGGAGGAATTCCTTTTCATTTTTACTTATTACTTGATACTTGCATTCTCATTCATTTTCACACACTTACAATTGCTCTCTTTTCTCTCTTGCTTTTTCTCTCTAAGAACTAGTAAGTAACAACAAAGTTCTCTTCTTTCTCCCTCCCAAAAACCGTAGCCCAAATGTTCATCATCATCATTCTTACTTGTTAAATCTCTTGTTGTTGTTTGTTGATTATTATTCAAGATCAAACTTATTAGTTTGCATCTCCATGAATCTTGGTTACTTCTTTTGTTAATAAAGAACCAAGAACAAGAACTCAAACTTATTAGTTGTAGTTCTACACTTATGTATTTTCAAGATCAAAGTTCATAAACTTTATAATCTTTCTTTGCTTTCATGTTTGTAGACTTAAACACTAAGATTCAACTTTGTTTTGGATCTCCCTAAGTATGACACAAACATGAAACATAATACTTGTAAATCTAGTTTATTTTTCTTCATTTATTCTTACCTTGAATTCGTGATTAATGTTCTTGGTCAAGTATTTACTAGTTAAATCTTGATTATTATTCTTGAAACTTTGTAAGTTCAAGACATAGAAGTTTAACTTTCTAGTTACAACTTCATATACTTGTGTTGGATTAAACTTAAGAACTATAGATCTAGACTTTTGAGTCTTGGATCTTCAAGATCTAACTAAGAACTATGTTCTACAACCTAAGATCTTGTTTACTTAAGTTTATTTTCAAGTTTGTAACTTATTATAGGTTTTAAAGTTCATGTATGTGTTAGATCTAAGACTTTGATGTAACTTTGGTTCATCAAACTACATGCAACTCTTAAGTGAGTTGTGCTTCATGTCTTAGACTTGCACTAGTGTTATGATGGTCAAGACTTGGTTAAAATGATGTAAACACATCCATGAGTTGTACACTTGAAGCTATATGCATCAAGGATGAGAACCATGATGAACATCAAGCACCAAGACCACCGGAACCCACTTATACTTTCTGTTTCTGTTTAAACCTACTGACCTGCTGTTTCTGTAACAGACCAGTAGACCTGGGCTGCTCTAACCATGATTTTTAGATAGATCTTTTCGAGTAGATAATTTTTCATATAAGACTCGTCTTAATCCGAGTTACGGTTTAGAATCTATGGCCCTCCGAGCTTCACTACGTCCATTTACTTTTCTGTTTCCTGTTTACAGTTTCTGTTTTGGTGATTCTGTAACAGACCAGTAGACCTGGGCTGTTGTGGTTATGATTTTCAAATATCTATGTTCGATTAGATAACTTTTCATATAGGACTCGTCTTAATCCGAGTTACGGTTTAGGATTTATGGCCCTCCGATCGTCACTATGTCCTTTAACGTTGTGCAGAAATTTCTGACCTACTCGCACTTAGACCGTCGCCACGGTCAAACGAAGACGAGTTTACTTCTGAAATTTTTACCACACTTAAGGGACTCATAGACGGAGCCATGGCCACTGGTCTCACTTTAATTCAGTAAGGGTAGAGGCCGTGGTGACTGACTGAAGTCAGCCTTTGTTTTAAACTACTTTCATGAACGAAACCTACTTTACACCTTTTGTTAAATGATGAATGATGATGACCCTTACGACCTTAATTACATACTTTTAAACCTATTAAGACGATTTACTGATTTAGTACTATTTGACCTAGGTTGAGGACTTTCGGACCGTTTACTTGCACACCTTTTTCGAACCGACTTTACGACTACATTATCATTGTGAGTTATAGCATTCCCTTTTTACTTTAACTTATTTTGGGAACTGAGAATACATGCGGATTTTATGTTTTACATACTAGGCACGAGTACTTAAACTTATATATGTGTGGGTTATACAACGGCATAAATATTCTCTTTAGCTCGGTAACGTTTAATCATTGGTTTTTGAACCGTGAACGCGAATCTTAGATATGGATACATAGGGTTTGACATCCCCACTCGGGCTAGTCGCGCTAGCATTTAACGAGTGTTTAATACTTCGTAGACATACGCACTCGTCAAGTGCACTTTTAGGGGGTATTATAAACGTTAAGTTAGTTACCAAGTGCCCACGGTTAACATATACTTTATCATACTGTTTTGAAACGCTCTTTGTAGCACTAAAATCTCGTGGCCTACCTTACTTACTGTTATACTTAAACTATAGCTCACCAACCTTTGTGTTGACGTTTTTAAGCATGTTTTTCTCAGGTGTTTGAGGTTAGCTTCCGCTGTGTACTAGTCGTGTTGTAGACACCCGCTGCTTAGAGTTGTCAATGCATGAACTACTTTACTTTGCATTCAAACTTTAGTACTTTTGAACTATGACTTGTAACGACCATTTGGGGTCATGTACACTTATTTATTGCTTCTACTTAGTGAAGCATACTTTTGGGATGTAAAACTTTCGATGTTGGATTGACATCACTTTTAATTATGAATGCAAACTCTTTTTGAAATCGCATATAGTATTTAACCTTGTAATGATCCTGTTGTTGATGGTCCGTACATGTTAATTTAGTACGGGGCATCACATTTGGTATCAGAGCATTGGTTGTAGGGAATTAGGTTGTATTAGTGAGTCTAAGACCGACCCGAGTAGGATTCACTAATAGGACTAATCTACAACTTGCTAGTTTACTTGTTTCTGCTGAGCTTACTGCATGCTGCTGCTTACTTTTACTGCTATATACCGTATGCTACTACATGATTTCACTACTGCATGATATTACTTTCTTTCGATTGCATGCTACTTCTGTACGATTCGTTATTTTTGCCATGCTACTTATTGTTATACATGATTTAAACTGTTGGCCTAATACGTGCTTGCTTTATGACTTACTGACATGGAAAATTTATTTTCCTTGTTCAGATATCGGATGCACCACCTACTAGCGTATTGGAAAGTTCTGACTCAGACTCCACCACACCACCTGCTACTGTTGCTGATACACCAGTCCCGACACCCACTAGTGATCCCGGCGCTTCCACTTCCGGAGCTGGTACTAGTGCACCTGCCCCAGTGTCTGCTCCCGGACCCTCGAGGTCACAGCCCCGCATTGGTGGTATTGAGATCCCTGCGGAGTTCGGGGAAGAGCCGTTTCGTAACCACATGCGCATGCCTTGCCGACGCACTCCCGATGGACGTTTAGTCGTGATTCCGCCAGGCAGACACAGACAGATGTTGGCCGCCTTTGGACGCTTCGGATTACCAGCCCAGCCACCAGTGTCACCACCACACAATTCGGATGACTCATCATCCGCTGTTTCTTCATCATCAGACGACTCCAGCGATGATGAGGATCCTGCTGATAGACCTATTCAGGCACCCTCCACCCCGCCGAAGAAGCGGTACCGTTTCGACGGCACCGTCATTCCAGGGGTGAATGGAGGTCGTGCTTTTACTGACGCATTTGGCCTTCGTCGTAGGGTTACTGCTCGTAAACGAGTTATACCATACCCTGCCGACCCACAGATACGTAAGATTCCCCGTTACGTATTGACTATTCCTGGAACCGTACCACCTAGATTTAGATACGGACCACTTACATCTAGGGACGTACCGTCTACATCCGGAGCCGGACCATCTACATCAGCACCACCGGCACCACCCGCACCACCCGCCCCACCTGCACCGCCTGCCCCACCAGCTCCCTCTAACGAGGAACTGATAAGGGAGATTGAGACTCTCCGAGCTCGAGTCACTGAGCTCGAGGAGCAGTTGGCTCGAGGAGCAGTTCACCCGCCTTCACCGTAGGACCTTGTATTTAGATTTCATGATGTAATCTAGATATAGTTTCATGTATTTCATATGTATTGTACGAACTTATTCAGATGTATGAAACTTATTATTATTAATAAATGGAACTTTGCGTTATTTAATTCTTGCACGATGTTCTATTTACATTGCTGTACGATGATTCTGTGGTATTTGTACCTAGATGCATTATTTAATAACATGTGATGTTTTGATTCCATGTTGGTCACTATATACTGTATTATTACTACTTGCATGCTGGATTTTGACTTGGGTCAAAATTTTTGTTTAGAATATCATGGCTAACGGAAGATCCACACCTACCGCCGCCCAGATTGAGGACATGATCAACGAACGGGTCGCTGCAGCCCTAGCAGAAAGAAATCTCGAAGCTCCACCGCCACCACCACCGGTTATTCCACCCTTTCGAAATGGGTGTACATACAAGGAATTCCAGAGCTGCAAACCGCATAACTTCAGCGGCACCGAGGGACCAGTTGGTCTCACCAGATGGTTCGAGAAACTTGAATCAGTATTCCGAGTTAGCAACTGTTCGGAGGACAATAAGACCAAGTTTGCATCTTGCACGCTATCTGACGGCGCGCTAACGTGGTGGAACACGTTAGCTCAAGCGAAAGGTATCGATGAGGCGTATGCTACGCCATGGGAGGAATTCAAGGCAGCTATGATTGATGAGTATTGTCCGAGAACCGAAATTCAGAAGATGGAAATTGAATTCATGCAGTTGAAGGCCGTAGGGAACGACCTTAACAGTTACAATCGTAGGTTTTTGGAGTTAGCACTGATGTGTCCGACCATGGTCGCCCCCGAATTCAAGCGCATGGAGAAATACTTCTCGGGACTCCCTAAGTCCATCAAAGGAAATGTCACCTCATCCAAACCACCGAATGTTCCCGAAGCAATGCGCATGGCGCATACTCTCATGAATCAGATTCTTATTGATGAGCCGGAGAAGGCTAAGTTTGAGGCTGGTAGTAGCGAAAAGAGGAAATGTGACAACAACCACAACAACCACAACAACCACAACAACCACAACAACAATAACAACAACAACAATAACAACAACAACAACAACAGGGGGAGAAACTACGATCAAACCCCCGCCAAGAGGCATAACAATGGTGGAAACCCTAATCCCAACAACAACACCAACACAACCCGAACTACAAAGGAACCTTACCACAATGCAAGAGGTGTTACAAACACCATACTGGATATTGCAATGTTGTCTGTGAGAAGTGTCAACGGGCTGGGCATATCGGGAAAGACTGCAAGGTCACCACTTTGAATGGGAAGCCTAAAATGTCCCGTTCTTATTGATTAAAAACGTTCCATATTAATTGATTTCGTTGCGAGGTTTTGACCTCTATATGAGACATTTTTCAAAGATTGCATTCATTTTTAAAACAAACCATAACCTTTATTTCATAGATAAAGGTTTTAAAAAGCTTTACGTAGATTATCAAATAATGATAATCTAAAATATCCTGTTTACACACGACCATTACATAATGGTTTACAATACAAATATGTTACAATATCATACAGTTTACAAATACGTTTCTTGAATGCAGTTTTTACACAATATCATACAAGCATGGACTCCAAATCTCGTCCTTATTTAAGTATGCGACAGCGGAAGCTCTTAATAATCACCTGAGAATAAACATGCTTAAAACGTCAACAAAAATGTTGGTGAGTTATAGGTTTAACCTATATATATCAAATCATAATAATAGACCACAAGATTTCATATTTCAATACACATCCCATACATAGAGATAAAAATCATTTATATGGTGAACACCTGGTAACCGACATTAACAAGATGCATATATATATAAGAATATCCCCATCATTTCGGGACACCCTTCGGATATGATATAAATTTCGAAGTACTAAAGCATCCGGTACTTTGGATGGGGTTTGTTAGGCCCAATAGATCTATCTTTAGGATTCGCGTCAATTAGGGTGTCTGTTCCCTAATTCTTAGATTACCAGACTTAATAAAAAGGGGCATATTCGATTTCGATAATTCAACCATAGAATGTAGTTTCACGTACTTGTGTCTGTTTTGTAAATCATTTATAAAACCTGCATGTATTCTCATCCCAAAAATATTAGATTTTAAAAGTGGGACTATAACTCACTTTCACAGATTTTTACTTCGTCGGGAAGTAAGACTTGGCCACTGGTTGATTCACGAACCTATAACAATATATACATATATATCAAAGTATGTTCAAAATATATTTATAACACTTTTAATATATTTTGATGTTTTAAGTTTATTAAGTCAGCTGTCCTCGTTAGTAACCTACAACTAGTTGTCCACAGTTAGATGTACAGAAATAAATCGATAAATATTATCTTGAATCAATCCACGACCCAGTGTATACGTATCTCAGTATTGATCACAACTCAAACTATATATATTTTGGAATCAACCTCAACCCTGTATAGCTAACTCCAACATTCACATATGGAGTGTCTATGGTTGTTCCGAAATATATATAGATGTGTCAACATGATAGGTCGAAACATTGTATACGTGTCTATGGTATCTCAAGATTACATAATATACAATACAAGTTGATTAAGTTATGGTTGGAATAGATTTGTTACCAATTTTCACGTAGCTAAAAGAGAAAAATTATCCAAACTTGTTTTACCCATAACTTCTTCATTTTAATTCCGTTTTGAGTGAATCAAATTGCTATGGTTTCATATTGAACTCTATTTTATGAATATAAACAGAAAAAGTATAGGTTTATAGTCGGAAAAATAAGTTACAAGTCGTTTTTGTAAAGGTAGTCATTTCAGACGAAAGAACGACGTCTAGATGACCATTTTAGAAAACATACTTCCACTTTGAGTTTAACCATAATTTTTGGATATAGTTTCATGTTCATAATAAAAATCATTTTCTCAGAATAACAACTTTTAAATCAAAGTTTATCATAGTTTTTAATTAACTAACCCAAAACATCCCGCGGTGTTACTACGACGGCGTAAATCCGGTTTTACGGTGTTTTTCGTGTTTCCAGGTTTTAAATCATTAAGTTAGCATATCATATAGATATAGAACATGTGTGTAGTTAATTTTAAAAGTCAAGTTAGAAGGATTAACTTTTTTTGCGAACAAGTTTAGAATTAACTAAACTATGTTCTAGTGATTACGAGTTTAAACCTTCGAATAAGATAGTTTTATATATATGAATCGATTGATGTTATGAACATCATTACTACCTCAAGTTTAGTAGGTAAACCTACTGGAAGTGACAAGAAATGATCTAGCTTCAAAGGATCTTGGATGGCTTGAAAGTTCTTGAAGTAGGATCATGACACAAAAACAAGTTCAAGTAAGATTTTTACTCGAATTAAGATAGTTTATAGTTATAGAAATTGAATCAAAGTTTGAATATGAATATTACCTTGAATAAGAAAGATAACCTACTGTATATAACAAAGGTTTCTTGATCTTAGATGATTACTTGGAATGGATTAGAAAGCTTGGAAGTAAATTAGTAAACTTGAAGGGATTTTTGAAATGTTCTTGAAATGTTCTTCTTATGATGATTATAGCTTGATTCTTGAAGTGATTTTTGATGAAGATGATGATTAACTACTGGAAAAATACGTTCATAATAGTGTGTGCGTGTTGAGAGAGAATTAGAAAGAGAATTGGAAGTGAAATGGAGTGAATGATGAGTGGTAATTGGTGAGTGGTGAGTGGGGTTAAAAGGAGTTCTAGTTAGTTGACTAGCTCATGGTAGAAGTAAAAATTGATTAGTCATACATGACATAATCAAGAGTGGAATCCCATGCTAGTTCCCATTGGTATATACTCATAGTAAGTACGTTTTGAAGCTGTGTATAATACGGGTAAGAATACGACTAGAATTCTTGATGAAAGAAAAGAATGGAAAAGTAAATGTAACCATTTTCGTTAAGTATGAGTGTTTTGATATATGTATTGAAGTCTTTCAAAAGTATTTTAATACATCTAAATACACTACATGTATATACATTTTAACTGAGTCGTTAAGTCATCGTTAGTCGTTACATGTAAGTGTTGTTTTGAAACCTTTAAGTTAACGATCTCAATTAATGTTGTTAACCCATTGTTTATTATATCTAATGAGATGTTAAATTATTATATTATCATGATATTATGATATATTAATATATCTTAATATGATATATATACATTTAAATGTCGTTACAACGATAATCGTTACATATATGTCTCGTTTCGAAATCCTTAAGTTAGTAGTCTTGTTTATATGTATATAACTCATTGTTAATATACTTATGGAGATACTTACTTATCATAATCTCATGTTAACCATATGTATATCCATATATATATCGTCATGTCATTTTTACAAGTTTTAACGTTCGTGAATCGCCGGTCAACTTGGGTGGTCAATTGTCTATATGAAACATATTTTAATTAATCAAGTCTTAACAAGTTTGATTGCTTAACATGTTGGAAACATTTAATCATGTAAATATCAATCTCAATTAATATATATAAACATGGAAAAGTTCGGGTCACTACAGTACCTACCCGTTAAATAAATTTTCCCGAAATTTTAAGCTGTTGAAGGTGTTGACGAATCTTCTGGAAATAGATACGGGTATTTCTTCTTCATCTGATCTTCATGCTCCCAGGTGAACTCGGGTCCTCTACGAGCATTTCATCGAACCTTAACAATTGGTATCTTGTTTTGCTTAAGTCTTTTAACCTCACGATCCATTATTTCGACGGGTTCTTCGATGAATTGGAGTTTTTCGTTGATTTGGATTTCATCTAACGGAATAGTGAGATCTTCTTTAGCAAAACATTTCTTCAAATTCGAGACGTGGAAAGTGTTATGTACAGCCGCGAGTTGTTGAGGTAACTCAAGTCGGTAAGCTACTGGTCCGACACGATCAATAATCTTGAATGGTCCAATATACCTTGGATTTAATTTCCCTCGTTTACCAAATCGAACAACGCCTTTCCAAGGTGCAACTTTAAGCATGACCATCTCTCCAATTTCAAATTCTATATCTTTTCTTTTAATGTCAGCGTAGCTCTTTTGTCGACTTTGGACGGTTTTCAACCGTTGTTGAATTTGGATGATCTTCTCGGTAGTTTCTTGTATAATCTCCGGACCCGTAATCTGTCTATCCCCTACTTCACTCCAACAAATCGGAGACCTGCACTTTCTACCATAAAGTGCTTCAAACGGCGCCATCTCAATGCTTGAATGGTAGCTGTTGTTGTAGGAAAATTCTGCTAATGGTAGATGTCGATCCCAACTGTTTCCGAAATCAATAACACATGCTCGTAGCATGTCTTCAAGCGTTTGTATCATCCTTTCGCTCTGCCCATCAGTTTGTGGATGATAGGCAGTACTCATGTCTAGACGAGTTCCTAATGCTTGCTGTAATGTCTGCCAGAATCTTGAAATAAATCTGCCATCCCTATCAGAGATAATAGATATTGGTATTCCATGTCTGGAGACGACTTCCTTCAAATACAGTCGTGCTAACTTCTCCATCTTGTCATCTTCTCTTATTGGCAGGAAATGTGCTGATTTGGTGAGACGATCAACTATTACCCAAATAGTATCAAAACCACTTGCAGTCCTTGGCAATTTAGTGATGAAATCCATGGTAATTTTTTCCCATTTCCATTCCGGGATTTCGGGTTGTTGAAGTAGACCTGATGGTTTCTGATGCTCAGCTTTGACCTTAGAACACGTCAAACATTCTCCTACATATTTAGCAACATCGGCTTTCATACCCGGCCACCAAAAATATTTCCTGAGATCCTTGTACATCTTCCCTGTTCCAGGATGTATTGAGTATCTGGTTTTATGAGCTTCTCTAAGTACCATTTCTCTCATATCTCCAAATTTTGGTACCCAAATCCTTTCAGCCCTATACCGGGTTCCGTCTTCCCGAATATTAAGATGCTTCTCCGATCCTTTGGGTATTTCATCCTTTAAATTTCTCTTTTTTAAAACTCCTTGTTGCGCCTCCTTTATTTGAGTAGTAAGGTTATTATGAATCATTATATTCATAGATTTTACTCGAATGGGTTCTCTGTCCTTCCTGCTCAAGGCATCGGCTACCACATTTGCCTTCCCCGGGTGGTAACGAATCTCAAAGTCGTAATCATTCAATAATTCAATCTACCTACGCTGCCTCATATTCAGTTGTTTCTGATTAAATATGTGTTGAAGACTTTTGTGGTCGGTATATATAATACTTTTGACCCCATATAAGTAGTGCCTCCAAGTCTTTAATGCAAAAACAACCGCGCCCAATTCCAAATCATGCGTTGTATAATTTTGTTCGTGAATCTTCAATTGTCTAGACGCATAAGCAATCCCCTGCGTTCGTTGCATTAATACACAACCGAGACCTTGCTTTGATGCGTCACAATAAATCACAAAATCATCATTCCCTTCAGGCAATGACAATATAGGTGCCATAGTTAGCTTTTTCTTCAATAACTGAAACGCTTTCTCTTGTTTATCATTCCATTCAAATTTCTTCCCTTTATGCGTTAATGCGGTCAAGGGTTTTGCTATTCTGGAAAAGTCTTGGATGAACCTTCTGTAGTAACCAGCTAGTCCTAAAAACTGGCGTATGTGTTTCGGAGTTTTCGGGGTTTCCCACTTTTCAACAGTTTCTATCTTTGCCGGATCCACCTTAATACCTTCTTTGTTCACTATGTGACCGAGGAATTGAACTTCTTCCAACCAAAATGCACACTTTGAAAACTTAGCGTACAATTCTTCCTTCCTCAATACTTCTAACACCTTTCTCAAATGTTCACCGTGTTCTTGGTCATTCTTTGAGTAAATAAGTATGTCATCAATGAAAACAATGACAAACTTGTTAAGGTATGGTCCACACACTCGGTTCATAAGGTCCATGAACACAGCTGGTGCATTAGTTAAACCAAACGGCATGACCATAAACTCGTAATGACCGTAACGTGTTCTGAAAGCAGTCTTTGGAATATCATCTTCTTTCACCCGCATTTGATGATACCCGGAACGTAAGTCAATCTTTGAATAAACAGATGAGCCTTGTAGTTGATCAAATAAGTCGTCGATTCTCGGTAGTGGGTAGCGGTTCTTGATGGTAAGTTTGTTCAACTCTCGGTAGTCGATACACAACCTGAATGTACCATCTTTCTTCTTGACAAACAAAACAGGAGCTCCCCACGGTGATGTGCTTGATCGAATGAAACCACGCTCTAAAAGTTTTTGTAATTGGCTTTGCAGTTCTTTCATCTCGCTGGGTGCGAGTCTGTAAGGAGCACGAGCTATTGGTGCAGCTCCTGGTACAAGATCTATTTGAAATTCAACGGATCGATGTGGGGGTAATCCCGGTAATTCTTTCGGAAATACATCGGGAAATTCTTTTGCAATGGGAACATCATTGATGCTCTTTTCTTCAGTTTGTACTTTTTCGACGTGTGCTAGAACAGCATAGCAACCTTTTCTTATTAGTTTTTGTGCCTTCAAATTACTAATAAGATGTAGCTTCGTGTTGCCCTTTTCTCCGTACACCATTAAGGGTTTTCCTTTTTCTCGTATAATGCGAATTGCATTTTTGTAACAAACGATCTCTGCTTTCACTTCTTTTAACCAGTCCATACCGATTATCACATCAAAACTCCCTAACTCTACTGGTATCAAATCAATCTTAAATGTTTCGCTAACCAGTTTAATTTCTCTATTCCGACATATATTATCTGCTGAAATTAATTTACCATTTGCTAATTCGAGTAAAAATTTACTATCCAAAGGCGTCAATGGACAACTTAATTTAGCACAAAAATCTCTACTCATATAGCTTCTATCCGCACCCGAATCAAATAAAACGTAAGCAGATTTATTGTCAATAAGAAACGTACCCGTAATAAGCTCCGGGTCTTCCTGTGCCTCTGCCGCATTAATATTGAAAACTCTTCCGCGGCCTTGTCCATTCGTGTTCTCCTGGTTCGGGCAATTTATAATAATGTGACCCGGTTTTCCACATTTATAACAAGCTACATTGGCATAACTTGCTCCGACACTACTTGCTCCGCCATTACTCGTTCCGACACCATTTGTTCCTTTCGTTCTATTAACCCCTGGTCCGTAGACCTCACACTTCGCCGCGCTATGACCATTTCTTTTACACTTGTTGCAAAATTTGGTGCAGAACCCCGAGTGATACTTTTCACACCTTTGGCATAGCTGCTTCTGATTGTTGTTGTTGTTGCGGTTATTATTGTTGTTGGGATGATTGTTGTAGTTGCTGTTGTTGTTGTTGTTGTTGTTGTTGTTGTTGTTGTTGGGCCGTTTGTTGTAGTTGCGATTGATGTTGCGATTGTTGGGATAATTGTTGCGATTATTGTTGTAATTGCTGTTGTTGTTGTATTGGTGATTCTTATCACCGTTTTCCTCCCACTTTCTTTTGACTTGCTTCACATTGGCCTCTTCAGCAGTCTGTTCTTTAATTCTTTCTTCAATCTGGTTCACTAGTTTGTGAGCCATTCTACATGCCTGTTGTATGGAGGCGGGCTCGTGTGAACTTATATCTTCTTGGATTCTTTCCGGTAATCCTTTCACAAGCGCGTCGATCTTCTCTTCCTCATCTTCGAATGCTCCCGGACACAATAGGCACAATTCTGTGAATCGTCTTTCGTACGTGGTAATATCAAATCCTTGGGTTCGTAACCCTCTAAGTTCTGTCTTGAGCTTATTGACCTCGGTTCTGGGACGGTACCTCTCGTTCATCAAGTGCTTGAATGCTGACCACGGTAGTGCATAAGCATCATCTTGTCCCACTTGCTCTAGATAGGTATTCCACCATGTTAACGCAGAACCTGTGAAGGTATGCGTAGCGTACTTCACTTTGTCCTCTTCAGTACACTTACTTATGGCAAACACCGATTCGACCTTCTCGGTCCACCGTTTCAATCCGATCGGTCCTTCGGTTCCATCAAATTCCAAAGGTTTGCAGGCAGTGAATTCTTTGTAGGTGCATCCTACACGATTTCCTATACTGCCAGATCCAAGGTTATTGTTGGTATGTAGCGCAACCTGTACTGCGGCTATGTTTGAAGCTAGAAAAGTACGGAATTCCTCTTCATTCATATTCACGGTGTGTCGAGTAGTCGGTGCCATTTCCTTCAAAATAGTCAAATGGAACAAGTTAATCATACAGAATATTAAGAGTAGTTAATAGTATTTCGTAGCATAATATGAACTCATTTATAAAAGCTTTTTCTTCATATTAGCGTTTTATAAGTTTAAATTCGGGTAGTACCTACCCGTTAAGTTCATACTTAGTAGCTAATATACAATTCAACTACTACAATTCTATATGAAAAACTGATTGTAATAATATTTCACGTTCAAACTTTTATACAATATTTTACAAACTTACAATACCGATTATTTTACATATAGCATGAAATATAGCACACAATAAATTTGATACAAGATTGTTCTGAAGATAATTCTAGCTAGTACACAAGTCGTTCAGCAAAGGCAATAAAGACACGTAATTCATACGTCCAGAAACAAGTCATGCATTCTGGTTTTACTAGGATTACTTCCCATCCTTGGTCTTATGGAACATAACCGTTATGACCGTTGATAAGACAGCGTGTTGTAACGTCATCAAAGGGACGAGGGTTACGTAATGTCCAACAGTCCCGTAACAATCTAAAAACCTCATTTCTTACCCCAATTACCGACTTCGTCACTTGTGGAAACGTTTTGTTTAATAGTTGTAGCCCGATGTTCTTGTTCTCACTTTGGTGAGAAGCGAACATTACTAACCCGTAAGCATAACATGCTTCTTTATGTTGCATGTTAGCCGCTTTTTCTAAATCACGAAGTCCTATATTCGGATATACTGAGTCAAAATAATTTCTTAACCCGTTGCGTAAAATAGCATTTGGGTTCCCCGCAATATATGCGTCAAAGTAAACACATCGTAACTTATGGATTTCCCAATGTGATATCCCCCATCTTTCGAACGAAAGCCTTTTATAAACCAAGGCATTCTTGGAACGTTCTTCGAATGTCTTACAAACTGATATCACCTTAAATAGTTGTGCCGAGGAATTCCGACCGACTCTAGACAAGATTTCATCAATCATGTCTCCGGGTAGGTCTCTTAAAATATTGGGTTGTCTATCCATTTTGTGTTTTTATGCTGTAAAATAGACAAGAGTTAGATTCATAAAAAAAAAATACTTATTAATACAAGCAATTTTTACATATATCATAAAGCATAAGAACACTATATTACATATATTACACCACACGAATACAACTATCTTATTCCGACTCGCTCGTTTCTTCTTGTTCGGTTTTGGTTCGTTTTGCCAAGTTTCTAGGGATATATGATGTTCCCCTAATACGAGCCGTCGTTGTCCACATTGGTTTAGAAAAACCTGGTGGTTTAGAGGTTCCCGGGTCATTGTTACAACTTAAGGACTTCGGGGGTTGACGATACATATAAAGTTCATCGGGGTTGGAATTAGATTTCTTTATTTTTATGCCCTTTCCCTTATTATTTTCTTTTGCCTTTTTAAATTCAGTTGGGGTAATTTCTATAACATCATCGGAATTCTCTTCGGAATCCGATTCATCGGAGAATTGGTAATCCTCCCAATATTTTGCTTCTTTGGCGGAAACACCATTGACCATAATTAACCTTGGTCGGTTGGTTGAGGATTCTCTTTTACTTAACCGTTTTATTATTTCCCCCACCGGTTCCATTTCTTCTTCCGGTTCTGATTCTTCTTCCGGTTCCGATTCTTCTTCCGGTTCCGACTCTTCTTCCGGTTCCGACTCTTCTTCCGGTTCCTCTTCGGGAACTTGTGAATCAGTCCACGAATCATTCCAATTTACATTTGACTCTTCATTATTATTAGGTGAGTCAATGGAACTTGTTCTAGAGGTAGACATCTATCACATAATATCAAACACGTTAAGAGATTAATATATCACATAATATTCATATGTTAAAAATATATAGTTTCCAACAAAAATGTTAAGCAATCATTTTTAAAGAAAACACGGTCGAAGTCCAGACTCACTAATGCATCCTAACAAACTCGATAAGACACACTAATGCAAATTTTCTGGTTCTCTAAGACCAACGCTCTGATACCAACTGAAATGTCCCGTTCTTATTGATTAAAAACGTTCCATATTAATTGATTTCGTTGCGAGGTTTTGACCTCTATATTTTTCAAAGACTGCATTCATTTTTAAAACAAACCATAACCTTTATTTCATAGATAAAGGTTTTAAAAAGCTTTACGTAGATTATCAAATAATGATAATCTAAAATATCCTGTTTACACACGACCATTACATAATGGTTTACAATACAAATATGTTACAACAAAATACGTTTCTTGAATGCAGTTTTTACACAATATCATACAAGCATGGACTCCAAATCTCGTCCTTATTTAAGTATGCGATAGCGGAAGCTCTTAATAATCACCTGAGAATAAACATGCTTAAAACGTCAATAAAAATGTTGGTGAGTTATCGGTTTAACCTATATATATCAAATCATAATAATAGACCACAAGATTTCATATTTCAATACACATCCCATACATAGAGATAAAAATCATTCATATGGTGAACACCTGGTAACCGACATTAACAAGATGCATATATATATAAGAATATCCCCATCATTCCGGGACACCCTTCGGATATGATATAAATTTCGAAGTACTAAAGCATCCGGTACTTTGGATGGGGTTTGTTAGGCTCAATAGATCTATCTTTAGGATTCGCGTCAATTAGGGTGTCTGTTCCCTAATTCTTAGATTACCAGACTTAATAAAAAGGGGCATATTCGATTTCGATAATTCAACCATAGAATGTAGTTTCACGTACTTGTGTCTATTTTGTAAATCATTTATAAAACCTGCATGTATTCTCATCCCAAAAATATTAGATTTTAAAAGTGGGACTATAACTCACTTTCACAGATTTTTACTTCGTCGGGAAGTAAGACTTGGCCACTGGTTGATTCACAAACCTATAACAATATATACATATATATCAAAGTATGTTCAAAATATATTTACAACACTTTTAATATATTTTGATGTTTTAAGTTTATTAAGTCAGCTGTCCTCGTTAGTAACCTACAACTAGTTGTCCACAATTAGATGTACATAAATAAATCGATAAATATGATCTTGAATCAATCCACGACCCAGTGTATACGTATCTCAGTATTGATCACAACTCAAACTATATATATTTTGGGATCAACCTCAACCCTGTATAGCTAACTGCAACATTCACATATAGAGTGTCTATGGTTGTTCCGAAATATATATAGATGTGTCGATATGATAGGTCGAAACATTGTATACGTGTCTATGGTATCTCAAGATTACATAATATACAATACAAGTTGATTAAGTTATGGTTGGAATAGATTTGTTACCAATTTTCACGTAGCTAAAAGAGAAAAATTATCCAATCTTGTTTTACCCATAACTTCTTCATTTTAATTCCGTTTTGAGTGAATCAAATTGCTATGGTTTCATATTGAACTCTATTTTATGAATCTAAACAGAAAAAGTATAGGTTTATAGTCGGAAAAATAAGTTACAAGTCGTTTTTGTAAAGGTAGTCATTTCAGTCGAAAGAAAGACGTCTAGATGACCATTTTAGAAAACATACTTCCACTTTGAGTTTAACCATAATTATTGGATATAGTTTCATGTTCATAATAAAAATCATTTTCTCAGAATAACAACTTTTAAATCAAAGTTTATCATAGTTTTTAATTAACTAACCCAAAACATCCCGCGGTGTTACTACGACGGCGTAAATCCGGTTTTACGGTGTTTTTCGTGTTTCCAGGTTTTAAATCATTAAGTTAGCATATCATATAGATATATAACATGTGTGTAGTTAATTTTAAAAGTCAAGTTAGAAGGATTAACTTTTGTTTGCGAACAAGTTTAGAATTAACTAAACTATGTTCTAGTGATTACAAGTTTAAACCTTCGAATAAGATAGTTTTATATATATGAATCGATTGATGTTATGAATATCATTACTACCTCAAGTTTAGTAGGTAAACCTACTGGAAGTGACAAGAAATGATCTAGCTTCAAAGGATCTTGGATGGCTTGAAAGTTCTTGAAGTAGGATCATGACACAAAAACAAGTTCAAGTAAGATTTTTACTCGAATTAAGATAGTTTATAGTTATAGAAATTGAATCAAAGTTTGAATATGAATATTACCTTGAATAAGAAAGATAACCTACTATATATAAGAAAGGTTTCTTGATCTTAGATGATTACTTGGAATGGATTAGAAAGCTTGGAAGTAAATTAGTAAACTTGAAGGGATTTTTGAAGTGTTCTTGAAATGTTCTTCTTATGATGATTATAGCTTGATTCTTGAAGTGATTTTTGATGAAGATGATGATTAACTACTGGAAAAATACGTTCATAATAGTGTGTGTGTGTGTTGAGAGAGAATTAGAAAGAGAATTGGAAGTGAAATGGAGTGAATGATGAGTGGTAATTGGTGAGTGGTGAGTGGGGTTAAAAGTAGTTCTAGTTAGTTGACTAGCTCATGGTAGAAGTTAAAATTGATTAGTCATACATGACATAATCAAGAGTGGAATCCCATGCTAGTTCCCATTGGTATATACTCATAGTAAGTACGTTTTGAAGCTGTGTATAATACGGGTAAGAATACGACTAGAATTCTTGATGAAAGAAAAGAATGGAAAAGTAACTGTAACCATTTTCGTTAAGTATGAGTGTTTTGATATATGTATTGAAGTCTTTCAAAAGTATTTTAATACATCTAAATACACTACATGTATATACATTTTAACTGAGTCGTTAAGTCATCGTTAGTCGTTACATGTAAGTGTTGTTTTGAAACCTTTAAGTTAACGATCTCAATTAATGTTGTTAACCCATTGTTTATTATATCTAATGAGATGTTAAATTATTATATTATCATGATATTATGATATATTAATATATCTTAATATGATATATATACATTTAAATGTCGTTACAACGATAATCGTTACATATATGTCTCGTTTCGAAATCCTTAAGTTAGTAGTCTTGTTTATATGTATATAACTCATTGTTAATATACTTATGGAGATACTTACTTATCATAATCTCATGTTAACCATATGTATATCCATATATATATCGTCATGTCGTTTTTACAAGTTTTAACGTTCGTGAATCGCCGGTCAACTTGGGTGGTCAATTGTCTATATGAAACATATTTCAATTAATCAAGTCTTAACAAGTTTGATTGCTTAACATGTTGGAAAAATTTAATCATGTAAATATCAATCTCAATTAATATATATAAACATGGAAAAGTTCGGGTCACTACAAAGCCGAACACCAATGGGCCAAAGAAGTGCTACGAATGTGGACAGACGGGCCATTTCAGAAATGCATGCCCCAACAAGCGAAAAGATGGTGGGCTCCTCGTGGTAGAGCTTTTAATGTTAATGCAAGGGATGCACGCGATAACCCCGACTTGGTGACAGGTATATTCACTATCAACAATCTTTTAGCTTCTGTCTTGTTTGATGCTGGTGCGGATAGAAGTTATGTATGTAGACATTTTTGCGATAAGATTAATTGGTCATTAGTCCCGTTAAAAGAAAGTATGCTTGTCGAGGTCGCAAATGGAAAACTTGAAAAGGTTGACCATATTAGTCGTGGAGCTATTATCAACATAGCTGGTGCAGATTTCGAAATTGATTTGATACCTATCAAACTGGGAAGCTTTGACGTGATCGTTGGTATGGATTGGTTGAGCAAGATAAAGGCCGATATTATCTGTGGAGATAAAACACTTCGCATACCACAAGGAGACGGTGAACCACTGATCATCTACGGAGAGAGATGTACCTCACAACTGAACCTCATTAGTTGCGTGAAAGCGCAAAAGATTATGAAGAAGGGACGTTTTGCTGTCCTAGCACATGTGAAAGCGGTAGAAACTGAGGTGAAAATCGTGAACGACGTTCGAATTGTGAACGAATTTTCCGATGTCTTCCCAGAGGAATTGCCTGGATTGCCGCCGCAGAGAGCTGTAGAGTTTCAGATTGATTTAGTGCCAGGAGCTGCACCTGTAGCTCGCGCACCTTATAGACTCACACCTTCCGAGATGCAAGAATTACAGAGTCAACTACAAGAGCTATTAGATCGAGGGTTTATCCAACCAAGCTTCTCGCCTTGGGGCGCACCTGTGTTGTTTGTGAAGAAGAAGGATGGATCCTTCCGTATGTGTATCGACTACCGTGAACTCAACAAATTGACTATCAAGAATCGGTATCCTCTTCCACGAATTGATGATCTTTTTGATCAACTACAAGGATCGAGCGTTTACTCAAAGATCGATTTGCGATCCGGATATCACCAGCTGAGGGTGAAGGAAAGTGACGTGATGAAAACTGCATTCAGGACCCGTTATGGTCATTATGAGTTTCTCGTGATGCCATTCGGTTTGACAAATGCACCTGCCGTGTTCATGGACCTCATGAATCGTGTCTGCAAGCCGTACTTGGATAAGTTTGTTATCGTCTTCATAGATGATATCCTCATCTACTCTAAGAGCGAAGAAGAACATGAGCAACACCTCCGACTAGTACTTGAACTCTTGAGACAAGAGCAACTTTACGCCAAATTCTCCAAGTGCGAATTTTGGTTGAAGGAAGTACAGTTTTTGGGTCATGTTGTGAGCGACCAGGGTATCAAAGTTGATCCTGCCAAGATTGAATCCATCAGCAAGTGGGAGACCCCCACTACTCCAACGCATATTCGCCAATTCCTAGGCCTCGCCGGTTACTACCGAAGATTCATCGAAGGATTTTCTCTGATTGCGCGTCCTTTGACCGCGCTGACTCACAAGGGCAAGAAGTTCATTTGGGAACCCGCACACAAATCAGCATTTCAAACTTTGAAGAAGAAGTTAACCTTCGCACCTATCCTATCGCTTCCCGAAGGCAGTGACGATTTCGTTGTTTATTGTGATGCATCGAAGAGTGGTTTTGGTTGTGTACTGATGCAACGATCAAAGGTTATTACCTATGCCTCCCGCCAATTGAAGATACACGAGCGGAACTACACTACTCATGATCTTGAACTTGGAGCCGTTGTCTTTGCGCTCAAATTGTGGAGACATTATTTGTATGGAACTAAGAGCACTATCTTCACCGATCACAAGACTCTCCAGCACATCTTCGACCAGAAGCAACTGAATATGAGACAGCGGCGATGGATCGAGACGCTCAACGACTACGATTGTGAACTTCGTTATCACCCTGGCAAGGCCAATGTTGTAGCTGACACTTTAAGCCGAAAGGAGAGGACGGCACCTCTTCGTGTTAGGGCTCTGAACATCACCATCCATTCGAACCTCAACAGCCAGATCAGAGTAGCCCAAGATGAGGCTCTCAAGGAGGAGAACATATCTCATGAACATTTGAACATACTTGTCTCTCGATTCGAGGTTAGGGAGTCTGGACTACGATGTTATGCCTGAAGAATTTGGGTACCTCTTTATGGAGATTTACGGAACCTTATACTTAATGAAGCACACAAGTCGAGATATTCGATTCATCCTGAAGCGGGCAAGATGTACCACGACCTTAAAGAACAGTATTGGTGGCCGAATCTTAAGAAGGACGTTGCGACTTATGTTGGTAAGTGTTTGACATGCTTGAAGGTTAAAGCCGAGCATCAGAGACCTTCTGGTTTACTTCAACAGCCGAAAATCCCACAGTGGAAGTGGGAAAGGATAACGATGGATTTTATCACCAAGTTGCCGAAGACGGTGGGCGGATACGATACTATTTGGGTTATTGTTGACCGCCTTACTAAATCTGCACACTTCCTAGCGATGAAGGAAACTGATACCATGGAAAGACTTGCCCAATTATACATCAAAGAGGTTGTATCTCGTCATGGTGTACCTTTATCGATCATCTCCGATCGCGATCCCCGTTTTGCTTCTAGATTTTGGCGTTCATTGCAAGAAGCCATGGGAACTCGTCTCGACATGAGTACTGCTTATCACCCTCAGACTGACGGGAAAAGTGAACGAACGATTCAGACCTTGGAGGACATGCTGCGTGCATGTGTCATTGATTTCGGAAAGGCCTGGGAAAGGCATTTGCCACTCGCCGAATTCTCGTACAACAACAGTTATCACTCTAGCATTAATGCTGCACCTTTTGAAGCATTGTATGGTCGTAAGTTCCGATCTCCTATTTGTTGGGCCGAAGTAGGCGAAAAGCAAATCACCGGACCCGAGGTAGTCCATGAAACCACGGAGAAGATTGCTCAGATTCAAGCTAGACTTAAAACCGCTCGTGACCGCCAAAAGAGTTATGCCGATCTTAAACGTAAAGACTTTGAATTCAACGTGGGTGATCGTGTAATGTTAAAGGTTGCACCTTGGAAAGGTGTGATCTGTTTTGGAAAACGTGGAAAGTTAAACCCACGATACATTGGTCCTTTTGAAATCTTGGAACGTGTTGGACCCGTTGCATATCGTTTGGATCTACCAGCACAATTGAGCTCAGTTCATCCTACCTTCCACGTGTCAAACTTGAAGAAGTGTCTTGCTACACCTGAACTTATCATACCACTTGAGGAACTTACGATTGACGACACACTCCACTTTGTGGAAGAACCTGTTGAAATTATGGATCGTGAGATCAAAACTTTGAAACGCAACAAGATTCCGATCGACCGAGTGCGATGGAATGCCAAACGAGGACCTGAGTTTAATTGGGAGCGAGAGGATCAAATGATGCGGAAGTATCCTCACCTTTTTCTGACTCCTCCATCTACCTCAGCTTAAATTTCGGGACGAAATTTTCTTTAACAGGTGGGTAATGTAACGACCCTGGATTTTCCAACGTTTATTTATTAATAATTATTATTATTAATACGTGTGATTAAACGAATGTATGTTATTACATTTACATGTTGCCATGATTGCCCGTACTTGACTTTAAATGCCCGGAACGTCTTTGTGACACACGAAACTTTCACGAATAATATTTTTAGAATATTATTTACATTCATGATTATTTATTTTTAATCATTTTAATTAACTAAGGCTGGTGGTTAATTACTTGGGCTTTATCTATTTAATTGCACCTTTATTTAAACTTGGGCCTTTAATTAATAGACTTGGGATAGTAAGCCCACCCTACACTTTATTTGGGCTTGTAAGCCCAACATATTAAGCTAGTGTTACATTAATATTAAGCATGATTAATTAGGTTAATTTAGAGACAAAGTATTACAAGCATGCTACTCCATACTCCCATGCATTTAACCTTATTACCCATTTAAGCTTTCACCACCTTTTCACACATGAAAAGCAAGTTTTGACTTCCCATTTTACTTCAAAAAAACCGTCCATTTGCTAAGGTGTGGAGGAATTCCTTTTCATTTTTACTTATTACTTGATACTTGCATTCTCATTCATTTTCACACACTTACAATTGCTCTCTTTTCTCTCTTGCTTTTTCTCTCTAAGAACTAGTAAGTAACAACAAAGTTCTCTTCTTTCTCCCTCCCAAAAACCGTAGCCCAAATGTTCATCATCATCATTCTTACTTGTTAAATCTCTTGTTGTTGTTTGTTGATTATTATTCAAGATCAAACTTATTAGTTTGCATCTCCATGAATCTTGGTTACTTCTTTTGTTAATAAAGAACCAAGAACAAGAACTCAAACTTATTAGTTGTAGTTCTACACTTATGTATTTTCAAGATCAAAGTTCATAAACTTTATAATCTTTATTTGCTTTCATGTTTGTAGACTTAAACACTAAGATTCAACTTTGTTTTGGATCTTCCTAAGTATGACACAAACATGAAACATAATACTTGTAAATCTAGATTTTTTTTCTTCATTTATTCTTACCTTGAATTCGTGATTAATGTTCTTGGTCAAGTATTTACTAGTTAAATCTTGATTATTATTCTTGAACCTTTGTAAGTTCAAGACATAGAAGTTTAACTTTCTAGTTACAACTTCATATACTTGTGTTGGATTAAACTTAAGAACTATAGATCTAGACTTTTGAGTCTTGGATCTTCAAGATCTAACTAAGAACTATGTTCTATAACCTAAGATCTTGTTTACTTAAGTTTATTTTCAAGTTTGTAACTTATTATAGGTTTTAAAGTTCATGTATGTGTTAGATCTAAGACTTTGATGTAACTTTGGTTCATCAAACTACATGCAACTCTTAAGTGAGTTGTGCTTCATGTCTTAGACTTGCACTAGTGTTATGATGGTCAAGACTTGGTTAAAATGATGTAAACACATCCATGAGTTGTACACTTGAAGCTATATGCATCAAGGATGAGAACCATGATGAACATCAAGCACCAAGACCACCGGAACCCACTTATACTTTCTGTTTCTGTTTAAACCTACTGACCTGCTGTTTCTGTAACATACCAGTAGACCTGGGCTGCTCTAACCATGATTTTTAGATAGATCTTTTCGAGTAGATAATTTTTCATATAAGACTCGTCTTAATCCGAGTTACGGTTTAGAATCTATGGCCCTCCGAGCGTCACTACGTCCATTTACTTTTCTGTTTCCTGTTTACAGTTTCTGTTTTGGTGATTCTGTAACATACCAGTAGACCTGGGCTGTTGTGGTTATGATTTTCGAATATCTATGTTCGAGTAGATAACTTTTCATATAGGACTCGTCTTAATCCGAGTTACGGTTTAGGATTTATGGCCCTCCGATCGTCACTATGTCCTTTAACGTTGTGCAGAAATTTCTGACCTACTCGCACTTAGACCGTCGCCACGGTCAAACGAAGACGAGTTTGCTTCTGAAATTTTTACCACACTTAAGGGACTCATAGACGGAGCCATGGCCACTGGTCTCACTTTAATTCAGTAAGGGTAGAGGCCGTGGTGACTGACTGAAGTCAGCCTTTGTTTTAAACTACTTTCATGAACGAAACCTACTTTACACCTTTTGTTAAATGATGAATGATGATGACCCTTACGAACTTAATTACATACTTTTAAACCTATTAAGACGATTTACTGACTTAGTACTATTTGACCTAGGTTGAGGACTTTCGGACCGTTTACTTGCACACCTTTTCCGAACCGACTTTACGACTACATTATCATTGTGAGTTATAGCATTCCCTTTTTACTTTAACTTATTTTGGGAACTGAGAATACATGCGGATTTTATGTTTTACATACTAGGCACGAGTACTTAAACTTATATATGTGTGGGTTATACAACGGCATAAACATTCCCTTTAGCTCGGTAACGTTTAATCATTGGTTTTTGAACCGTGAACGCGAATCTTAGATATGGATCCATAGGGTTTGACATCCCCACTCGGGCTAGTCGCGCTAGCATTTAACGAGTGTTTAATACTTCGTAGACATACGCACTCGCCAAGTGCACTTTCAGGGGGTATTATAAACGTTAAGTTAGTTACCAAGTGCTCACGGTTAACATATACTTTATCATACTGTTTTGAAACGCTCTTTGTAGCACTGAAATCTCGTGGCCTACCTTACTTACTGTTATACTTAAACTATAGCTCACCAACCTTTGTGTTGACGTTTTTAAGCATGTTTTTCTCAGGTGTTTGAGGTTAGCTTCCGCTGTGTACTAGTCGTGCTGTAGACACCCGCTGCTTAGAGTTGTCAACGCATGAACTACTTTACTTTGCATTCAAACTTTAGTACTTTTGAACTATGACTTGTAACGACCATTTGGGGTCATGTACACTTATTTATTGCTTCTACTTAGTGAAGCATACTTTTGGGATGTAAAACTTTCGATGTTGGATTGACATCACTTTTAATTATGAATGCAAACTCTTTTTGAAATCGCATATAGTATTTAACCTTGTAATGATCCTGTTGTTGATGGTCCGTACATGTTAATTTAGTACGGGGCGTCAAAGTAATCCTTGTAATTTGTAGTATTTTGATGTTTATATGTAAGTAATTATGTTGGTTAGAATTTTAATTTTTAGTGATTTTTGGTTTAACCGAAACCAAACCGAAATAAAATCCGGTTTTTGGTTCGATTTTGATATTTAAATTCGGTGTTGGTTTGGTTTTCGGTTTTAATTTTATAAGTTTCAAAACCGAAAAACCGAAAACCGAACCGATGAACACCCCTAGATATGGATGAAAATTTATCATTCATGGATATATCCGTTACTAATCGAAATAAATCTACACATACATGTATATACGTACTAAAATACATGTATATGCATATACATATCGATATATATGTACATATAACCTACAAAAAGAATTTTAAATTATTAACGAAAATACGAGTTATTGAAATTTACAGTTATTAAATTGTTATTAATAATATAAAACGTTAGACATTTAGTTTAACTTAAACATATATTTATTTATGTTGTAACATATCTTACTCAAGTTACTATTCATTAAATTTTTGTTTTAGTATAAAAAGTTACTATTTACTAAATTTCTTGTTTTAATATAAGGGTATATATATACACTAGAAATCAAAACACGCACTTCTTCAAAATTTGGAAAATGCACTCATGTTGTTACTTATGATCCTGCAAAACATATCTGATTATTAAACAAAATTTCAACTCTAAAACTTAATATAATAGACGTTGAACTCGTAAATACTCATGTGCCATAATTAGGTCATTGAAAATTAGACCGTCGACAAAATTATCTTTCACCTTGTCTAACGATGGTACATCCGTCGCGACTAAAAAAAGTGATGGATAATCGAAAACTACACTCAGACTATCTCCAGATACTCATTCGTCGCCACTAATGCCATCGTTACTAGTGAAGAATCTAGAATCAAAACTCAAAGGAGTCCTATTTTTTGAGACATTATATTCGAAGAGTAATTTAGGTTGTCGTTTACCTTCAAAAATCTATAAATCTTGAAAAATATAAAGTCCTATAATTGAGCTTTGTGGAGTCCTATACAATTTGAATAATATTTTGTAAAAAATTTAAAATTAGTGGATCAACGTACCCAACTGCCTCTCAAGTAGAATCACCAATGATCGTTACCACCGACGAAATTAATTGTTGATATTAATGTGGTAGAATTAGGGTATTGAGGTGGTAGTAGCGGAGATGGGGGCTTAGGTGGTAATGGTTGAAGAAATGGGGTTGTAGGAAGTGGTAGTGGGGGCTTCATAATTGAAACGACCACTATCGAAGTATTTCAACAGTGATGTATGCATTTCGGTGTTGATGTTACCAACTATCGATTCAATTCGATTCTAATATATAATCAATTATAAAGATGTATTGATGGATAATAGTTGGTATATATGGTAAAGTATTTTGCAAGATGTAAGTGGTGTATTTGTCGAACTTCTATAACAGTCCGATGAAATTAATTGGTGTATGTAAAAGAATCGTTTACAATTGGTTTTTGTTGAATTTTAGATTAGTTTTAGTGTTTAAGGTTTTGACAGTTCATAATGGTATAGAGCTTGAAGGAAAAGAAGATAAAACCGGCTCACGTATTTGTTAATTTAGTGTGTATGAAATAAATGCTAGTGTGTGAAAATCAATCTGCTTTAATAATATTATAATTATTATAAATTATAAATATGAAAGAATTATACCACGTCTATTTATATATTTGCATTATAGTTCACCCCCTCTGCCATATAGAAGACAAACATATAGTTGGTCCCTAACAAATTTAGATAGAATACTCCCAAAATTAAGTGACTACCGATCTCGTCTCCGCGGTAAAAAAGTTCAAGTTCCGCCATTGCGTCTATCTATTATTAGCATAGACGAATTTAAAGGCAAGTTTGTGGGGACATTAATAGTTTAGATCTTTTTATTAGAAAGTATTGTTTAAGTTATATGAGAAACCATTAAATTTAATTATAAGACCTCATATATTTTTGAATTTTTTAGTTTTTTTTTTTAAACCACCATTATACTCTTCAAATTGTGTAGCACACTACTATTTTTTACTATCGAACCTCATATATATTTTTTGAATTTATCGTTTTTTCCATGTAAACAACACTAAGTAACATTCAAATATAACTAATAGTGGAAAACATTTTTAGGACTCCGTTGAATTTTGTTTCTGAAATCGCCACTTATTATCAAATATAACTTGTTTATATAACAAACAAGCGTGGCAACTAACTTCTACCAAGTTACAAGCTTTTGAGTTGTTATCACACATTGTATATAAGTTGTACTCGTAAAACATTTGATATCGTTTTGGTAAGTTATAATATTCAGTTCGGAGTAAGCCACAACCTTACATCGGATATGGGAAAAAACTTAGCAACTATAGCATTGATTATTGTATTTTCTCTTTCTCCCGCTAATTTTTAAAATGTTTTTCTTCTTAAACTTTGACTTTAAATATATTTATTTGTGTTATGTAATATTTGATAAAAAATTATATGAATGTATTCGGCTTCAAAATCTTTTTTTATTGATATAACTTTCATTAAATATTATATAACATAAAGAAAATATTTAACGGTTTAATTAATTGTATAATAAAGACTTAAAAGTTATGGCGAAATAGTACTTTGAGACGGATGAGCGTATTTAGTTAGGGAAGTGATATGTACATAACCCATTTTTGTTATGTACACAACCATCATACTTTACAATGTTATAATGTACAATACTGTAAAGCATGATAGTTGTGTACATAATAAAAATGAGTTATGTACGTATCATTACCCATTTACTTATGGCCATATGTACATGACCACGTCCAGTTACCATTTATCATTTGCAGTTAAATGGTTAGCCCAATGTCCAATTATTAAACTTGCGCTATATGTTACTTAGAGCCTGGTTGTAAAAGAGATTCAGGTTTTTAAACTAACCAGGCCCTTATAGAATTCTAATACGAGTACTCCGTATAACAGAGAAAACTTGGGCTATTGTGTCTTGAATTGGGCTACTATAAACAATTAACGATTCTTATGGTTCATACAACTGTTGCATAACCTTGTGATCAGTACTTTATGGATGGAATCTAAACTCAAGAGAATAGAAGTATATATTCTTGTGGTATGGAGTACATTATCTATTAAGTGTGGTGTTCATACTTCAACTTTTTTATAACGAAGTTGGCAGTCATTGGATGGTTGGATATGAAGTTGTGATAAGGATTTTGTTTAAATTATTCTGTTAACACCTTTAGGTCAGGTCGTGTCATTAATTTTGACGGTCTTGTTCGAAATACAAAATGAATCCTCATAAAAATTAAACTTCTCAATACACATAAAAGTTTAATATTACTAAAAGTAATTAATCAACAAACAAAAATACACAAATAAACCACATCAAAGTGTTTTATTCTCAAATAGTTGTCATCTCATCATACTTGAATTCTTCTTTAACTAAACCGTCACTCCTAATATTTTTGACAAAAGTGTTGTTGAAACTCTTTTAGTCAATATTCTCCGATATATCATTATGAATGGCTATCAACGTCAATCTTTTACGACTCCTAGTTAATTACTAAATGATATTGGAGGCGTGTACATGAGTTAAAAGTTAATGCATCATCAATTAACGGAATTTGCACATATCTTTTGTGTCTTTATAATCTTTGATTTGGTCTCCAACTTTTCTTTTAATTTCGCAAAATTGTCTTAAAATTAATGTATTTTTTCATTTCGTCATTGAAAGGATAATATATGAACCATTCAACATTTTGAGTCCTTTCAAAATCTTGGACCATGTGCGATTGTCTACGCTTGAACACATTCTTAGACGCTCATGATTTAGGTGTATGTTAGTGTTGTTCATTTTTATTCAGAATTGCCAAATTAGCTACATGAGAAACTTTGCACCGGGTAATGTATTTATTGGGATGAGTTTAAAATATTTCTTAATAAACATGTATAGCAAATTTGTCATCATTTAATTATTTATTTATTTATCTATATACTAAAAGGTATGGGTATTTTGGTCATTTTTGACCCATGCCTACCAAACGACATTGAACAAAAAGAAACCAAGCACCCCTCAAACTTTAAACAACTTTCAAGTTCAGTCCCAAAACAGGGGTGCAAAATTTAAACTTATTATTTTAATTAAAAAACTTAACTCAACTTCACCCATAATTTCAACGGGACATATCTTCCCACTCGCCTCGCGTTAAATTTTTTCAAACCCACCGTTCAACTAAAAAAAATCTTACGAATAACGGGACTAACTATACGCGAAACGAACACTTCTAAAAAAATACTAAATACCTCGGACTATATTCAATACATATATATACACCTATAATAAACTACTCAAACTAACTACATCATATCGATGGTTCTGTTTCCCTTTTTTTACGCAATTTTTCTGCCGTTAAAAACGCATAGGCCATTCGGTATACTAGGTACTAAGTATGTGTATCTAAAAATAACCGTAGCAAAACGTTTTTACTTCTGTAAATACATAACGCTACGTTAACTATGAATGTGCAACCCAAAGACCCCGCGGCATCGCGCGGGCCCTTTTACTCTAATCATAAGTACTACTAAAAAAAGATGGATTTACTTTCGTTGAAGGACATAAAGTTCAAGAAGTAATGGAACCCTTGCATCATGTTTTTATATCATCATAAAGTAGTTTAGTTCCATCCGCCTCATGGGCAGAGTGAAATGTTTTGCCGACGATTGGAACACATTGATGGAGTCAAAGAACTGGCTTTTGTTATTGTTATCGCGACCTCGTGGACATTATGCATAATACTCCTTCCGCCTTAAAAAAAAAGTCCCACTTGATTTTTTTTGTTGGATTTAAGATATAGTGACAAATTGTCTAATTTCCCCTTCATTTAATGTAATTATAAAGAGTAACTAATAAATTAATTGATTATATTTAAAGCTAATTAAAACGGATATAATTGAAACTTTAATGATATTTAATGGTTATTTAGAGAAAGTGAAAATAATTTTGGGATAAACAAAAATAAAAAGGTGGACAGTTTTTTGGGACGGATGGAGTACTATTTGTGATGAGCATTTACTGTTCACGAGGGTAGTTTAGTCTTTTCACCACCAAAAAATATTTTTATCTTTTTACAGTTTTTACTAGCTCATGGTCAACTTACTCTGTTTACTTTCTGTTTTAATTCCATATCTCATAAGGGAACTCTAATATGTTCCATTTATATTTATACTTATACTATATACATATTTTGAAGCATCAACCTCTTCTCACCACAACCATTAACCTCTTGCCACCACACCTCCAACACCATTAACCTACTGGCACCGCCACCACAGCCACCATATAGTGACCCGAACTTTTCCATGTTTATATATATATTAAATGAAATTGTTATTTACATGATTAAGTGTTTCCAACATGTTAAGCAATCAAACTTGTTAAGACTTTATTAATTGAAATAGGTTTCATATAGACAATTGACCACCCAAGTTGACCGGTGATTCACGAACGTTAAAACTTGTAAAAACTATACGATGACATATATATGGTTATATATATAGTTAACATGATTTTATTATAAGTATGTATCTCATTAGGTATTTTAACAATGAGTTATATGCATAAAAATGAGACTATTAATTTAAGAAACTCGAAAACGATATATATAACGATTATCGTTATAACAACGTCTTACTAGGTACATATGAATCATATTAAGATATTGATACACTTGGTTAATTATGTTAAATGATAAGTAAATATATTATTAAGTGTATTAACAATGAAATACATATGTAAAAATAAGACTACTAACTTAATGATTTCGAAACGAGACATATATGTAACGATTATCGTTGTAACGACATTTAAATGTATATATATCATACTAAGATATATTATATATCATAATATCATGATAATATAACAATTTAACATCTCATTTATAATAAACAATGGGTTAACAACATTCAACAAGATCGTTAACCTAAAGGTTTCAAAACAACATTTACATGTAACGACTAACGATGACTTAACGACTCAGTTAAAATGTATATACATGTAGTGTTTTAATATGTATTCATACGCTTTTGAAAGACTTCAAGACACTTATCAAAATACTTCTACTTAACAAAAATGCTTACAATTACATCCTCGTTCAGTTTCATCAACAATTCTACTCGTATGCACCCGTATTCGTACTCGTACAATACACAGCTTTTAGATGTATGTACTATTGGTATATACACTCCAATGATCAGCTCTTAGCAGCCCATGTGAGTCACCTAACACATGTGGGAACCATCATTTGGCAACTAACATGAAATATCTCATAAAATTACAAAAATATGAGTAATCATTCATGACTTATTTACATGAAAACAAAATTACATATCCTTTATATCTAATGCATACACCAACGACCAAAAACACCTACAAACACTTTCATTCTTCAATTTTCTTCATCTAATTGATCTCTCTCAAGTTCTATCTTCAAGTTCTAAGTGTTCTTCATAAATTCCAAAAGTTCTAGTTTCATAAAATCAAGAATACTTCCAAGATTGCAAGTTTACTTCTAAGTTTTCTAAATCCATTCCAAGTAATCATCCAAGATCAAGAAACCTTTGTTACTTACAGTAGGTTATCTTTCTAATACAAGGTAATAATCATATTCAAACTTTAATTCAATTTCTATAACTATAACAATCTTATTTCGAGTGGAAATCTTACTTGAAATTGTTTTCGTGTCATGATTCTGCTTCAAGAACTTTCAAGCCATCCAAGGATCCTTTGAAGCTAGATCTATTTTTCTCATTTCCAGTAGGTTTATCCAAGGAACTTGAGGTAGTAATGATGTTCATAACATCATTCGATTCATACATATAAAGCTATCTTATTCGAAGGTTTAAACTTGTAATCACTAGAACATAGTTTAATTAATTCTAAACTTGTTCGCAAATAAAAGTTAATCTGTAACGACCCGGCTTTTTCGACTTGCTTTTGTGCCTTGTGTTTTTGCGAAATTGCGTATTTGTGCGTACTGTGTTACTTTATACTCTGAAAACTTGATTTATGTGGTTTACTTCCATTTATATGTTAAAACATGCCTTAGAGTACGCAGGATACATAACTTGATCATTGGAAGCCTTTATAACCGTTAGTGTTATTTGACGTTTCGAGTAAACCGCGAACTTGCGCGCACGTTTAACTTTTGTCATAATCGGAATATTATGACTGCGAAATATTAATTATTATTTTATAATAATAATTACCCGGGTTTTTGGATGCTTAATTACGCGTAGTAATTTAATTATGCACAATAGTTAGTCTTGTTGGACTTTCTACCTTGTTGGGCTCAAGCCCACCCTACTCTAGCTAGTGACCCGATTAATTAGCCCTTGTCCATGTCATCAATCCTTGTCAAATTCCTTGCTTATAAATACTAGACCTTGTCCATGTCATCAATCCTTGTCAAATTCCTTGCTTATAAATACTAGCCCTTGTCCATGTCATCAATCCTTGTTAAATTCCTTGCTTATAAATACTAGCCATTTACCTCTCATTCAAATCACTTGCTCATTTGGTTTTCACACACACTTGTTCTTTATTTCTTTCCTTTCTAGTATTGCTTGTAAGTCTTCTTTTTCTTCTTCTTTTCCTTTCATTTTCGTGGCCATCATCATCATATTATGAAGATCAAAGTTCCTTTTAGCTTTGATCTTGCTTATATCTTGTTGATTCAAGCATGAATCTTTCAAGAACATGGAAGATTCAAGCTTTCTAGCTTTGAATCTTCATCAACTTTGTAGATTCATCTTTCTTTTACTTTAATCTTGTTATTTTGTGATAAAGATTCAAACTTTTGTTTGTTATCTTCATATATCTTAAAGATCCAAGCTTTATGCTTCAAGATCTTCAAGAACACTAAAGGTTCAAGCTTTCTAGCTTTGTGACCTTATAAATTGTGTGAAAGGGATCCAAGCTCTCTAGATTATGGTTCCATCACCTCTTTTGACTTGGATCATGTTCATACTTGTTTGATTGATGTAAAGTTTGTAACTTTGTTTGTAAATAGGACTTGTAATTGTGTTAAGACTAAGGATATGATGTAACCTTGGTTCATCATCCATCTAAGACTCTTAAATGAGTTGTGTTACCACTTGGTCTTAACATATTGTGTATTGATGGTAGAATCTTGGTCAAAAGTGATGCTAAACCATCAATGAGTTGTACACTTGAAGCTACAAGCATCAAGGATGAGAACCGTGATGAGCATCAAGCACCAAGAACCTCACCGGAGCACTTGTCCACTGATTTTCTTATCTGATCATACCACCTGGGCTACTGGAAAGTTGATTTTCAGTTATTTCGGTTCTAGTAGATGATTTTTCGTTTAGGCCTCGTCTTAATCCGAGTTACGGTTTAGGATTTATGGCCCTCCGAGAGTCACTACACCCTATTAACGTTGTGCTGAAATTTCTGACCTACTCGCACTTAAACCATCATCACGGTTAAACGAAGATGAGTTAGGTTCTGAAATTTGGTCAGCGGTTAGGGGACTCACATACGGAGCCATAGCCACTGACTATGCATCTTTTCGATTTATGTAGAGGTTACAGCAGCTGACCGAATTCAGCCTATTGTTTCGATCTCTATTCTTGTCGAACTTACTTAGCTTTTATGATGATGAATGATGATGATGATGACACTTAAACTTATTTTATGCACTATTAGAATTTATAAAAACAACCTACTGACATAGTAACCCTTGATTTAGGTTGACGACCTTTCGGACCGACTTACTACTTGCGTACTTTCATTACCGACTTTACCGCTTTTATCACTGTGAGTTATAGCATTCTCTTTTTACTTTAACTTATTTTGGGAACTGAGAATATATGTGGATTTTATGTTTTATATACTAGGCACGAGTACTTAAACTTATATATGTGTGGGTTATACAATGGCATAAACATTCCCTTTAGCTCGGTAACGTTTAATCATCGGTTTTTGAACCGTGAACGCGAATCTTAGATATGGATCCATAGGGTTTGACATCCCCACTCAGGCTAGTAGCGCTAGCATTTAACGAGTGTTTAATACTTCGTAAACATACGCACTTGCCAAGTGTACTTTCAGGGGGTATAAACGTTAAGTTAGTTACCGAGTGCCCACGGTTGAGCATATACTTAATCATACTGATTTGAATTACTGATTTGAAACGCTTGTTTGAAGCACTGAAATCTCATGGCCTACATTACATTACTGAATACAAACAAACTATAGCTCACCAACATTCGTGTTGACTTTTTAAGCATGTATTTCTCAGGTGTTTAGACGTTATTGCTTCTGCTGTTAGCCTTGCTGTTCTAGTCTCGGTGTATAGACTTGCTGTTACAGACTTGCTATGTTAGACTTCCGCTGCATTACTTAGAGATGTCTCAAACATGAAACTTTTACTTTGCATTCCCAACTTATGTTATTTTCAAAACAATAGCTTTGTAATGACCTTAATATCATGTACTCATGTTAATGTTTCCTATTCATCTTTTGTAAAACATTATCTGTTCATCAATGCAAAACTGGTTTTCAAACAGAATATAGTGTTTGACCTTGTAATGATCCTATTGTTGATGTACCGTACACGATGATTTTGTACGAGGCATCACAGTTGGTATCAGAGCATTGGTTGTAGGGAATTAGGTTGCATTAGCGATTCTAGGACCGACCCGAGTAGGATTCACTAATAGGACTAATCTACAACTTGCTAGTTTACTCGTTTCTGCGGAACCTGCTGAATGCTACTGTGTTATATTACTACATGTTACTGCTTACTACTACTGCATGCCACTGCTTACTTTTACTACCGTATGAACTTGCTGCATGCTACCGTTTCCTTTTACTGCTATGTAAACTCGCTGCATGCTTTTGCTTATTCTAGCTACTGCATGCTACTATCTGCTTTCGATTGCATGTTACTTCTATTTAGTACTGTTAATATTGCCATGCTATATACTGCTGTAAACGAGCTAGGTTGCTGTAGTGCCTGATTACGTGCTTGCTTCATGCCTGCTATTCGCTGCACCGACTTGGAAAAACTTACCTTTCCTAGTTCAGATGTTCTTCTGAACCCATTTCCCATACGTCTAACCCTAAGGATTAGTATTGTAATCCACCTGTTACTACTGTTCCACCGTTCCAGAGATCGAAACTATTCTTCACGCAATCTAGGAGGAGTACCCCTCGGATTACACGCCCACTAAAGTCGATCCTCGGAGGAGGAGATATTGGAGGATTTGTCGGAGTAACCGCACCCCGAGCTCACTCTAAATAGCCACGTATGACGTGTGAACATTCGAAGGTTGTTCAGTTCCTGCAAGATGGCTCGTATCTCGTACGCTTTCATGACCGTCACTTATCTCTTTCGTTCTTCGCCACTGCTTGACGATCTGACGACATTTCTGGATTTAGTACCCTAACACTCTTAGGCATTGGGGAAGTCGGGAGGACATCTCCTTTCACAAGGTCAGAGTGCCTTCTACTGATGCTTAACCATACCCAAAGACTTGGGAGTCGCCTCAAGACATATCGTACTACTACTTGCTACACATACAACTCGACGCGAGACCCAGATTGAATTTCTAGAAAGGAACCTAACGATGTTACCTGAACCTGAACATTTTGAAGAAATTTCAGGACATTTAGGCATTGGTGCATGACCTACGGAACTTACGCACCCACACCGAGAAACCTTGAGATTAATTATGTAGATTTTGTTTTAAGATAGCATAGATAAAGCACCGTTGGATGAAATTGAGTAGAACTGAAAGTGATCACGTTACATTGACCATATGGAGTGATATTGGAATGAACGTACGATTTAGTACAATATAATGACGCCAGGCCAGCGTAATTATATTGAAGTGAATCATGCAGAAGTCCCAATGTTACTACATAAGGAATATGAAGCGATTCAAAGGAAATTTTGGTAGGAACCACTTGGGTATACGCATTATGGTCTGATAAAGGCAGGAATAACCACTTAGTCTAGATACTGTACGAGAAGGGCCTGGACTGCAGAATTGGCAACCCGAAAATTTCTATAGATATAGACACCCTGGATACTTAAGGAAAAAGTTCTCAAATAGGGGAAAAAAAACTTTGGACTCACATACGATAGAGCAATCGTTATCTCAGCTATGGAGACTCGCATGGATCCTGATTTTAGTTAGGGTACGTTTCTTCACAACGATTTATCGTCTCGGAATTGTTTAATACTAGAGTGATAGAAACCTTATATCTAAGAATCCTAGTGTGATGACTAATAAGCCATTAACAATCATGAGAGTTAAGTATTCTATAGGACAAGCTAATGGTAAGTTGGCAGAGATAGAGGAGTAATTTAAGATAGTACCTTAAAAATTAACAGGTGGGTCATTTGGAGATGACCTCATGCCAACAAAACTTGGAAGTTTTATAGTAGTAGTTGGAAAGGATTAGTTACCTGCGCACAAGAAGATGTTATTTGAGAAGGTTGATAAAAATTTTCACGGCAGTATAATAATATTTGGTTGGAATGGACCTTAAAATTAACCTAATACTCATCAAGTTAGAAAGCTTTGAGGAAATAGTTGGAACGGACTGACTTTCAAGGACGAAAGCGAAAGTTATTTATAGTAAGAAGATTATTCATATACCTCGCGAGAATGGTGAGCCAAAATCCATCTGGATTACTTCAATAACCCGAGATCCCACAATGGAAATGGGAAGGGATGAAGATGGATTTCATTCTGAAACTACCGAAAACAGTCGGCAGTTATGACACTATCGGGGTTATCGTTGATCGCCTCACCAAATCTGCTCACTTTCTAGCCATGAAAGAAACCAATACAATGGACAACGATACATAAAGGAAATTGTATCCCGCTACTTCAGCAATTCAAATTCTATACTACCCAAGAATCGTATTTGATACTCATTCTTATGCGACACTGAATCCTAACTTATTCCGAGAGAATTCTTAATCAATGATAATCACACCATCACCTTTCTTACTTCGATATTAGTCATACCAGTTCGGAATTTCCAAAATCAATGGGTAGTTAATCCCCGTCCTCATACTCTCCCTTTCGTTTCTCACTTATAAGCAACAACTTTATACTTAAGCATTTTTGGTCGAAGGACTTATGCCCTACTAATAGTCATCAACCACATTAAAATTCAACAGTTTTCATTACCTCGTAACATTTTTGCTCAAATATCACCCAAGATTTTCAAAAGTCTTTTACTCGATTCTCATCAATCTTTTTTCAACTTGTAACCTCCGAAATATGAAAATTTTGTTTGCCAAAATTTTACTTACACTATTTTACTGTGCGATCCTCTCAAAACTTAATAAAAATAAATTTATTTTATTTGCCATTCGTGCAAATTTTTAAAATCGTATACGTTATATAAAATAAAGTAAATAATTACTTCTTTTTGACAAATACATATGAAATTTTACTTTCACTTTTACAAATCAAATCTTTTATTCAAAGGATATTTTACCTTGAATGGTACGTGTTGTACATAACCCTAGTTTGCTAAGAACTTAATTTCTTTTCTTACATCGTCACCTTAAATGAATTCTATAAAATTTTCGTTGCTTGTCAATATAAAATTTTTCGTTGCTTATTCGTATCCAAGTCATCATGAAGACAGACAACTGTCGAAACTAAGAGATTCATGTATGTGTATGTGATGAAGGCACTTACTACCACGTCATGCAGATCCTTCGGGCATCCACAAACACTTAAACCATTCAAAATTACTGCGTTACCCCAGGGATCTTATTCTTCACACCTGTCGGAGCGATGCTCTATCTTACATAACTCAAAGTCCTGACCTATTCCAAGGAAATTCTCATCTAGCGATATTAACATCATTAGTATTCCGACTTTAATATTAGCCATAACCTGTGTGGCATTCTGCAAAGTCAAGAAGCGATTAACTTCTCATCCTCATGCTCTATCCTTCATACCTCACTTTTTAGCAACGGCTTCGCACGTAAACATTTTTGGGCCAAAGACTTAAGTTCAGATAATCATCAAAACTACATTTAATTCATTAGTTTTCATTACCTAGTAACATGTCAACCGATTATTCAAAGATTTTTCACTCGACCTTTTTCAACTCGTAACCTCTGAAATACGAAAAACTATGTTTATCAAAATTTTACACGTTGATTTACACGTTGCTTATTTGTGCAGTGCTCACGAGATTTATGGACAAATGAAAGTACTAAAAACTTTTCTATCACTTACGCGATTTATAAAATCATATATGTATAAATTTACCCTTACTTATTTTGGGTTAGTACATACTAAGTTATACCTTGAAGATGATTAAAAATCGCTCCTTTATTGAGTTGTTTTAAGTCAAATAATTTTGTGCAAATTGTACTCGTAATACATACTTCTAAATTTACCAAGAACTTCGTTCCATTTATGTTGTCGCATCAAACGTTTAAAGGTTTTTCAAAACTTCCTCGGTTGATTTTATTAAAGGTTTCCGTATTAGACTACACCATGTAGGGATCACACTTCTTCTCTCCCTTCGTTAGGGAAGAAGCTTACTATTAAAATCCTTGTTAAAAACGCTTGAGCCACTTTGGGTGGCAGATTTATAAAAAAAAAAAAAAAATTTGTTAGGAAGTCTTTGTACTCGTAAAATGTTCCTTTTAAGGTTAAACATGACAAAATCGCGGGCCGATAAATCAGTTTTCTGAGGTACACTCAATGGTCACCCCATTGTAGGAAGGGCACTAGGTGGGTTTCTATTCTCAATATTTCACGGCTAATCGCAACATCCTCGTAAAAATCATCTCTATGAATTAGTAGGTTGAGGTACAAGGAATCGTTTTGAGATTCTTTTCACTTAGAGTAAACCTTTCTTTACGACCAAGGGTCCACGTATCTTCTTGTCCGCGCATCTCCTTAAGTATAAGGATAAATTCAGAACAAACCGCTCGAAGAGTTCACCCTGGTTCAAAGATCACACCTTTCATGCGATTCTCTTTCGGAAATGTAAAGTAACATACTTTAGGAATCTATGAATCTTGTTATCCTCTTGGAAGGGACTGCTTAAAACATCTGTAATACGGATATGGTTACTCTACACATTCCTTTCTTCGTTGGTTGCAACTATATGTTGTTCTAGTTAATGTTAACCCTAACTTCAACATGTAACTGAAAGGATAAAGTTACATTATGGAACTGTTCTTTAATTCCATCTAAGGATAAGTTCACCTGCAGTATGGTAAAGTGGGTGATATCCTTCATTGTTCGTTCAGACCGTCCTGAAGGCACTATAGATAATTATGGCTTGCATTGCATATAAGTCCTATTATTCACTTTCAGCAAAAGTTTCAATTCATATAGTCAAATGAAACGTTCTTAAATATCGATTCTTTATGCCTATGGTCTCTTTCCGAAATCAAGGGGTTAGTAAAATCCGTGGCTAACACTATCCAGACATCAAATCGCATGGTTATGATCACCATGTTTTCCATCCTACCTGTCAGCTTTGTATTGCGACATAAGCGCTCAATGTTTTAGATGAGTTTAGTAACATTCATGATGTATTTCATGCATCCAGCTTACTAAAGATGCCTGTAAGGCTAAAAACATCATCTTTTCTTTTGTGGATATATTCAGACAACATACTCATGTTAACCAGAAATGAAATCAATTTGTTGATCTCCTAAGAGACTTAATTAATAGCATATACCTATTCTTACTTTTATATGCCAGAGTACCTTTCAAGGTAACTAGCTCACTTTTTAGCCCACGAATCTTTCGGAACTTTGATACGCTACTTCTTATTTAAATACGGTACCATTTTTTTTTCACTCCTCAAATTTCGGGACGAAATTTCCATTAACAGGTGGGTAATGTAACGACCCGGCTTTTTCGACTTGCTTTTGTGCCTTGTGTTTTTGCGAAACTGCGTATTTGTGCGTACTGTGTTACTTTATACTCTGGAAACTTGATTTATGTGGTTTACTTCCATTTATATGTTAAAACATGCCTTAGAGTACGCAGGATACATAACTTGATCATTGGAAGCCTTTATAACCGTTAGTGTTATTTGACGTTTCGAATAAACCGCGAACTTGCGCGCACGTTTAACTTTTGTCATAATCGGAATATTATGACTGCGAAATATTAATTATTATTTTATAATAATAATTACCTGGGTTTTTGGATGCTTAATTACGCGTAGTAATTTAATTATGCACAATAGTTAGTCTTGTTGGACTTTCTACCTTGTTGGGCTCAAGCCCACTGATAATGCTAAAAACGAACATATATTTCATAGCATTATTCCTCAAGAAAGACAAGCTTTTAGTTGCAATTGTTCTATTTACAAGTGATATTCGTTTAAATAATAAAAGGTGAAGACAAAAGACAGATTCGACGAATTGAAGACGCAAACGACCAAAAAGCTCAAAAGTACAAAAGACAATCAAAAAGGTTCCAATTATTGATAAGAAACGTCTCGAAATTACAAGAGTACAAGATTCAAAACGCAAAGTACAAAATATAAAATTGTACGCAAGGACGTTCGAAAATCCGGAACCGGGACCAGAGTCAACTCTTAACGCTCGACGCAACGGACTAAAAATTACAAGTTAACTATGTATATAAATATAATATAATATATAATTAATTATATTAATTATATATATATTATATTTATATATAAAAAAACCGTCGGCAGAGAAAACTCCAAGGACTGAGCTGTAAATACATCCTCCGCGACTCGCGGAGTTTGAAGGGGATTTTGCCGCGAGTCGCGGAGCCCCAAATTTCAACTCTGGCTATAAAGCAAACCGAATTCTGATCAAATTTCATATTCTATTTCTATCTCTCTCTCAATATATACGTAATATATATATATAATTTATATTTTAATTTTAATTTTAATTATAATTCTAATAATAAGGGTATGTTAGCGAATGTTGTAAGGGTGTAAGTCGAAATTCTGTCCGTGTAACGCTACGCTATTTTTAATCATTGTAAGTTATGTTCAACCTTTTTACATTAATGTCTCGTAGCTAAGTTATTATTATGCTTATTTAAAACGAAGTAATCATGATGTTGGGCTAATTACTAAAATTGGGTAATTGGGCTTTGTAACATAATTGGGGTTTGGACAAAAGAACGACACTTGTGGAAATTAGACTATGGGCTATTAATGGGCTTTATATTTGTTTAACTAAATGAAAGTTTGTTAATGTTAATATAAAGATTTACAATTGGGCGTCCCTATAAATTACCATATACACTCGATCGGACACGATGGGCGGGGTATTTATATGTACGAATAATCGTTCATTTAACCGGACACGGGAATGGATTAATAGCCACTAGAATAATTAAAACAGGGGTGAAATTACATTCAAGGGTAATTGGTGTAATTGTTAACAAAGTAGTAAAACCTTGGTTTACACGCAGTCGATAACCTGGTGTATTCATTAAACAAAGTATTAAAACCTTGTTACAATTCGAATCCCCAATTAGTTGGAATATTTAACTTCGGGTATAATAATAATTTGACAAGGACACTTGCAATTTATATTTATGACTGATGGACTGTTATGGACAAAAACCAGACGGACATATTGAATAATCCAGGACAAAGGACAATTAACCCATGGGCATAAAACTAAAATCAACACGTCAAACATCATGATTACGGAAGTTTAAATAAGCATAATTCTTTTATTTTCATATTTAATTTCCTTTATTTTATATTTAATTGCACTTCTAATTATCGCACTTTTATTTATTGTTATTCAATCGCACTTTTAATTATCGTACTTTTTAATTATCGCAAGTTTATTTTATCGCACTTTTTATTATTCGCAATTTCATTATCGTTATTTACTTTACGCTTTAATTTAAGTCTTGTATTTATTTTATATTTTACATTAGGTTTTAACTACGACTAAAGTCTTAAAATCGACAAACCGGTCATTAAACGGTAAAAACCCCCTTTATAATAATAATATTACTTATATATATATTTGTATTTTTATAAAAGTAAACTAATATAGCGTTGAGCTTTGTTTAAAGATTTCCCTGTGGAACGAACCGGACTTACTAAAAACTACACTACTGTACGATTAGGTACACTGCCTATAAATGTTGTAGCAAGGTTTAAGTATATCCATTCTATAAATAAATAAATATCTTGTGTAAAATTGTATCGTATTTAATAGTATTTTCGCACTAAAAATAATACTATTTTATATACACCTCGCATAACATCAAGTATTTTTGGCGCCGCTGCCGGGGACTATCTTAAAAGCCGGAAGCGCAACGCTAATAATAAAAAAAAAAAAAAGATTTTTAGTTACTTTTATTAAAAGTCGTTTTTGTAAAAATACGTTTTAAAAATTTGAAAATATAAAAAGAAAAACAAAAATATAAGTATTTTTAAGATTTTGTTAAATATTTAAGTTTTATAAGTTTCTTTATCTTTATTTTAATTTATAAAAATATAACTTTTATTAAATATCTTTTATATATAGAAAAAAAAAATAGAAAACAGAAAATAAAAAAAAATAAATAAATAAAGAAAAACGCGTAAAAAATTCAAACCTGTCAGCTGAATTTCTGAACCCCGCGACTCGCGGGGTTTGATGCAATAAATGCCGCGACTCGCGGAGCCTCTCTGACAGGCGACAAAAAACCCTAAATCTGCATTAATTACGGGTTATTTTTAATTATTATTATTATTATTTAAACCTAATTTTTATTATTATTATTATTATTAGTTTTATTTTTATTTTTACTTTTTATTTAATTTATGTATTTTGTTTAATTAGTTTTATTAAAATTGTAAAATTAATAGTTTTATAAAATAAATAATATAAAAATAATATTTTTATAAAAAATTGTACTTTTTACAACTTTTTGTATATTTTTATATTTTGTCCCTTTTTAATCGTTGTAGCGTAATATTTGTATTTTTTAGCTCATATTTAATTTTAAACTTAGTTTTTGCTATAGTTATTTTTACTCCTAGATTTTTAGGCTTTGCCGTAGAATTCCTTAAGTGCTTTTTCTTTAGACTAAGATTTAGGTGCTTTAGAATTTTGCGACGCCATTTTAAGTTTTAGTTTCTTTTTAAGTTATTTCCATTTGGGATTTAGTTTTTCCTGTAAGCTTTAATATTTTTAGACCTTTTACTATGTACCAATTATCATTCCAATTAGTAATTTCAATTTGCGATTATAATTTTAAGTTAGTTGTAGTAATAAGGTTAGGTTAGTTAAGTATTTTTAAGTTTTTATAAGTTTCTTTTATTTTTCCGTCACCTTTTATTTTTCAACCATTTTTTTTTTTTCAACCTTTTTCGACGAACTCTTTTTCTTTCTTATTTCTCGCTATTCTAGTTTTAGGACATAGAATTTTATTCTACTTCTTATCTAAATTTCTTAAAATTACGAAAATTTATTTTAAGTGGTTAAATTAATAGACATCAAAATTTTCTGGTTCGTAGTAATAGTTGGATTTGTACGTGGACCGGGTTATTAGAGCCAAACAGTCCTCAATTATATTGAGACCAAACGAATCCTGCCCCTCTGCTGCATCTTTTGGCTATTCGAAACGTGGGCAAAATCAGAAAAGTTTATTAATTGGATAACTTATTATAATTTTTCTTTCCTTTTTAAAAACTAATAGGATATTCAGTGAATGCACCGAGTGAAATGACCCGTTCATATACATTATAAACAATTCACAATAGTTGATTACATTGCGAGGTATTTGACCTCTATATGATACATTTTACAAACATTGCATTCGTTTTTAAAAGACAAAATTTCTTTACATCGAAAATTGACAGGCATGCATACCATTTCATAATAACCACTATCCAACTATAAATTGATTTAATAATAATCTTTGATGAACTCAATGACTCGAATGCAACGTTCTTCGAAATATGCTATGAAAGACTCCAAGTAATATCTTTAAAATGAGCAAATGCACAGCGGAAGATTTCTTTAACACCTGAGAATAAACATGCTTTAAAGTGTCAACCAAAAGGTTGGTGAGTTCATTAGTTTATCATAATCATTTATTTCCATTATTTTAATAGACCACAAGAATTTCATTTCCAGTTCTCATAAATATACGTCCCATGCATAGAGACAAAAATAATCATTCATATGGTGAACACCTGGTAACCGACATTAACTAGATACATATAAGAATATCCCCTATCATTCCGGGATCCTCCTTCGGACATGATATAATTTCGAAGTACTAAAGCATCCGGTACTTTGGATGGGGTTTGTTAGGCCCAATAGATCTATCTTTAGGATTCGCGTCAACTAGGGTTTCTGTTCCCTAATTCTTAGATTACCAGACTATATAGGGTGATATTCGATTTGATAATCCAACCATAGAATGTAGTTTTGATCACTTGTGTCTATTTCGTAAAGCATTTATAAAAGCAGCGCATGTATTCTCAGTCCCAAAAATATATATTGCAAAAGTATTTAAAAAGGGAATAATGAAACTCACGCATATAAATATTATAAAACAGTTAATAAAGCATTTGCATGTATTCTCAGTTCAAAAATGTAATGAGTAAAAAGGGAGCAAATGAAACTCACCATACTGTATTTCGTAGTAAAAATACATATAACGTCATTGAACAAGTGCAAGGTTGGCCTCGGATTCACGAACCTAAATTAATTATATATAATTATGTGTTGGTCAATATTTGTCTAACAAATTAGGCCAAGTCATAGTGTACCACAATCCTAATGCTCGAGACTAATATGCAAAAGTCAACAAAAGTAAATTTGACTCAAAATAATTTCCAAAAATCTATACATGATTAATATATAGTTTAAATATCGTCGTTTTATATTTTTAAATATTTTTAAAAGATTTATTAGAGTAAATAATATAATTTATTTATTAATAAATAAAATTTTATATTAAATTTATATAATATAATATACTTTTATATATATTAAGTAATAAAATTTATAGGGTTCATTTAATATCATAAAGATAATATGATAGGTATTATTAAAGTAAGTTATTACACGTAGTAAAATATGTTTGTATCACATATTTATTTGATAAAATAGTATCTATAATGATAGTAAGTAAAAGTTGTATTATTTTGTAATAATAATAATTATTATAAAAATATCAATATTTATAATTACTAAGATGACATTATGATAAAACGATAATTCTAATTATGATAACTTTAATATTTACGATAATTTTTAATATTATCTTTAAAATAATAATTCTATTTAAAATAATAATAATAATGATATTTTATATTAACAATGACATTTCTATTAAAATGATATTTTTTGTTAAAATGATAGTTTTAATACTAACGATATTTTTAATAATAATAGTAATGATAAAAATAATAAGAACGATAATTTTATCTAAATCAATATCTTATAATATTTTAATTTCATCATGATACTCTTACTCATTATTTCCTAATCGTTTCGTTTAATAGCTTTTAATCGTCTTTTATATCGTGTTCATAATAATGATAATAATAGTAATCAAAATAATTAGGTGTTACAAATATTTGTTTTAATTACACTAATATTAATAATGATAGTTACTATAACATTTTTAACGATAATACTAATAATTATCTTAATGATAATATAGTAATAATAATAATAACAATGACAATATTCATTTTTAAATAATGATATATATATTAATAATGATAATAATAATAATAATAATACTAATAATAATAATAATAATAATAATAATAATAATAATTGGATAATAATAATAATAATACTAATTATAACTTTAACAATAATAACGATAGTAATAAATAAAAAAAAAAAAAACAATTTTTAATGATAAATCCATTTTATTGATAAAGATAATAATAATGATAATAATAAGATAAAACTAGAACGACGATAAAAACGACGATAATAATCATTTTTAATAAAAATATAGAAAATTCAATTGATTATAACTTCTAATCCGTTCATCGAAACCATTCGATATCTAAAGGAAAAGTCCTTAATTTTTCGCTAGCTTTCCAAGGACATGCATATCTTATACCTTATCTCAACCGCAAGTGTAACTAATTCAATATTCAACCTAACCTGTCTAAGGGCAATATCAAAAGTACAAGCATGCATAATCCTAAATACTCGAGCACTAGTCAGGGATACACTATTAGTATGTAAAAGTTAAATTATGAGTACTCACGTATCAATATTGAGATTCAATATTGCAGGAAAGGTACGTAGATGCAACGGAAATGATAAACACTATATTGACCTCACGAGCATACCCATGAACCATACTCAATCACCTCCAAAGCTATAACTCATAATTTCCTTAATCCTATCCTACTCGAAAAACAATTTCGAAATCACTCGGATAGCACTCCGTCGTAATATTTTATGTATACTAATAATATCTTGAAATAATACGGAGTAAATATATATATGTAAATCGATTGAGAGAGTTTAGAGAAAAATATTTTCAAGTTTCTATGAAATAATGAAACCTATTGAATTCTATTTATAATAGATTTTTGAATTATTAAAGTGAATTATTAAAATATGAATTATTAAAGTGAATTATTAAAGTATGAATTATTAAAGTGAATTATTAAAGTATGAATTATTAAAGTGAATTATTAAAGTATGAATTATTAAAGTGAATTATTAAAGTATGAATTATTAAAGTGAATTATTAAAGTTAAAGTAAAGTAAAAATAAAGTAAAGGTAAAGTTTAAGTATAGTAAAAGTATAAAACTATGTACGTATAATACGCGTATAAATATATATAATATTAATTTAAATCGTTATATATATTTAATAAAATAAAATATAAATATCGTTATCTTTATCATACTAGTTAAGTAATGAATTGTCAAAAGTGGTTCTAGATATTTATAAAAGTTATATACGTTTTAATAATAAAGTTCTTTTTAAACTGAAAACGTTTTTGTACGTTTGAAACTAAATAGATCAATCGAGTCTTTATGAGATTCAATCTTCCACTATCCTTTGTCTAGTTCTCAATGATTGACAATTTATTCTTATTTATAAATCACTTTACCATTTTTCAAATATTGTTAAAATGGAAAGATTTCTCAAATCAACGTGGGCCTTTCAATAGAGACTTGTAATCATAATTCAATATATCTGATAATTCAATCATTTGATCTTATCTTCTAATTCCATTGATAAACATTTTGAAACAGATACAATCATATAAAGTATTTAATCTAATATTTTATTTACGTTTCAAGTTATAATATATATACACATATACATATATAATCATATTCGTTTAATGGTTCGTGAATCGTTAGAACTTGGTCGAGGTTGAATGAATGTATGAACATAGTTTAAAATTCTTGAAATTTAACTTAACAAATATTACTTATTGTGTCGGAAACATATAAAGATTAAAGTTTAAATTTGGTTGAAAATTTCCGGGTTGTCACAGTACCTACCCGTTAAAGAAATTTCGTCCCGAAATTTGAGTGGAAAGGTCGTGAATGATAATAAGTATGTTTTCATGATGCATACAGGCTGAAAATTAGATTTTTATCATCAGCGAATAATTTGGATAAACAATCCATTTATATGAAGAGTACGAATGAAGCTAACATAGAAGAGTGAAATGAGTAAGTGTAGATTCATCTTATCATTTGACGTAGATATGATTGATTTCCAGATTTCAAGGGATTTGAAGAAAATCTTTGTAATAAGATTTGATTCTCCGGTAACAAAAGGAATTAGGATCCGCTTTAAATGCGATCGTCCATTTTAATTGTTCTGTCGAAGATTTTCTTATAAATTCACCTCCTTCCTTTTCTTACAACTCACACCTTCTGTTGATGCATTTTATGCAAGTCCCTAGACATCTACCCACGTCCATTGCAGGTACAACAGTTTACAGGCCACCATGATCGTTCGTTATTATCCTATCCGTGTTTGTATGTGGTTACAGCAACTGCAGGAACGAGATGTGGATGTTTGACTATGTTAGACTTAGTCAGACGTCCGAGTGAAGCCTCACTCGTACGGCTGACAGGCTCATACGCATGGTTGATGCTGAGCTAAGTCACAATTACAACCTAAATGAGAAGACACGAGTAAGTGATCACCCGTATGGCTGATGAAGCCAACTAGTATGTGTGATGTATGAATCATACGGGTGAGTCAACAGCAGGGGTATATAAAGTCTTATGTTCTTCATTTTTAGGTTAAGCCTCTCATTTGTTACACACACTCAGATCTAGTGAGCTCCTCCGATTCTCTCTCAGTCCAAATCACCCAGGTGGTGAATAATAGCTCTAGGTGTTGATCTAATCACACTTGATTTAGTTGTGGTTTGACTAAATTAATCAAAAAAAAACTTAACCTATTCACTAGAGGGTTTGATTCACTTATTCCGCCATTGTGTGAGTTAAATCTGTTGATTTCTAAGTTCCTAGTCATGTTTCATCACCTTCTATTCTTTCCCCCTCAACTCATATTTTAAAGTATTCATCAATATGCTCCATCCAGTTCTGATTCTCGATATACTTCTAACTTTCATATCGGTCATTCTTCTTTTTCATCTACCGCCGGAAGAATCTATTTACTTCTACTATACTCTTGGTTTTATAGTGTTTTTAGTTCTCCCGTGTCTTTATATTGCTATATGCATTGATATATACGGTTTGTGATTTCTGGGTTGTTGTTGGATTTTATATCTTCCCTTATATTTCAAAGTCCTTGCTTCTTCTATAATCATTGTCATCCACAGTTAATGCTCTCTTCTATTTGCTATGATTTATACTCCCATTTCTAGTTCGGAGCTTTGTCCTTCCGTTTCTTCTTCTTGCGATTAAGCACCGCTTGTAATGGTCCAGAATTCGCAGATATAAATTTCGGAATGAACATTGTTAATGTTCTAGGAAGGAAATTGTAATGACACGATCTTGACTTGTCAAATTACCAGAATACCTCGAAAAAGGCCGAATCATCAAGAAATATTTTCTTGATATTTAGAGATCAAAGAGAATACAAGAGTCGTGTAACATAGCACATGATGACGTTATGATCTGTGAATCATCATGTTTCATTTAGAAACTCAGCATGAATTACTGTAATATAATCACGTTGATCAAGTGTCATTATATTATACTAACTCATGCTTCAGCTCCCAACACTTCTTCAAGAATATTCCTATTTTAAACTCGAATGTTTCAGAATTTAGAAACTAAAATAGTTTCTTTTATGATATAATACAGATAGCGCGAAGAGGTAAATGATTTCAGATAAGAATAATTATAAAAATATCTTCAGAAGTATGGATGATATTTATAATGAAAGATACGATAATATCTTAGAATGTCTAATATCAGAGGATGATGAAGGATATTGTCCGCAAGGGTTTAGAGTCAGGAGCAAGGTATTCGTTAATGACTTCAGCAGACATTGAATCATTTGGATTCTTTGAAGGCAGGTTCAGTCTTTGTGATTTGTCCACAGCCTCCTTCATACTTTGCTCAATCCGTTTTTCAGTTCCAAAACTTCTCTATTTCTGAGCTTTGTTAATACACTAATCTTTATCATCAAACTTTTTACTGCTAAGGTCGTTTACAGTTTTTGTTGCTTCATCAGCATTTCGAGAACTAGTTCGCGGTTCAGAGTGTTTTTCAGAAACTTCACATTTGAAGTATGTAAGCCTTGGAAATAGACGTTATGTATAACTGTTGGCGTCAACATGCTGTGAGATTTCAAAATACTGATTGCTAACTCCCAATGATTCGTATGACAATTCTCGTTACAAGAGGCAGATGAGTAAATGATGAGGTTTCGATAAATATAAAGATTCTTCGGAATGCCCAAGATCAGTGAAGTTGTTGGTAGGTTTATTGCTAATGTGGTGGAATATGAAAGGTTCTCCGGTAACAAAAGGGTAATCACATATATCAAAATTATGATAAGGCTACTCCGAATGAAAAAATCGAAGTTGTCTTGCTGGAGCTGTGATATAATTTGCTACTTTGCAAAGGAATTGTAAGGTTATTTTTGCTAATAAATGCCAAAAGATCTGACACAGATATGTGTTGAATTATGACTTTGGTTTCGAGAGCTTTTTAAGTACATAACTGTGGGTAATATGTGGTTGGATCATCATCTCGATTGCTCATTATTTGAAGTGTCTTCAGAGATTTTCGAAGGGTTTGAACATAGATTGTAATCATTTGTATACATTTGATGTTCTAACACACTTTTGAAGTCAAAGTATAGCTTTGAAAGATGTAGGAATCTAAAAGTAATGGTACCGGTTATATCTCGAATTGAATTCTGAGATTTTAAAATCAGAATACGTAATTGGGTTTGAATGAATATGGTTGTTTTGATTTCTATGAAAGAATGTATTTTATTGTGAAAGTAGGAAGTATAATTGATAATTTGCTTAATCTGATTCGAAGAATGTAACATATTAATTGTGAATTTATATATATCTCTCGGGTATTACCTACCCGTTAAAAAATTTTCACAATTAATATTTTGTACATAAGAATTTTATTACAGTCTTTATGAAAATATATATGTATATATTCTCCTCAGATGTAACATAGATTTTAATGAGTTAATACTAAATTAAACTCATTCGATTTACGGTTGGAACTAGAATTGAATAATTCCTTGAAGGTTTAGAGGTTACATAAGTATTTCTTCAATAATATTGAAATTATGAATCAATACTTCGTTATTTGTTGAGATGTGATGTTGGTTTTCGTTAAATTCTTGTGAACTTCGCAAAGTACGAATGATGTTATCTGAAAAGTTTCGGTTACATCAATGATGAAGTGTAAAATCAAATATATACTTGATTTATTAGGAATTGGAATTTGTTGAATTGAGACAGAGATTGTAGTTACCGATGGTTAAGTCGCGGGTGAGGGACGTACATTATTGCATATTTTTAATATGAATTAACTGAGTAGTTAAGATTCACACACAATAGCTTAGCACGGAAAGATTTATTTTTTTATTTCAAAAAATATATATATATATAAAATATATATATAATTTCTTCAGAGGGAATGAGTTAATTCTTCATAACTTGTTGATACAATATACACGTTATTGATTCGTAATGATGTCCACAGTGATTCTTGAACTGACGGAGTTTGTGATGTTATAGGTGTTGTTGATTCTGATGTTGACTGTACTGACGATGCTGGTGACGTTGACGGTACTGTTGATGCTGTTGGTAAAACAAGTTTAACTTGTTAATCACACACCATTTTTGTTAGGGTTTCTACTCTTCCTTCTATCATTTTGGTTCGCTTAACTGATTTATGGTTAGGGCTAGATTAGATAATCTCTAAGACTTTAGAGATTATATAATCGCCGCGGAATGTTTCTCCAATGAAGTTATGAATTAATACTTCGTCAGTTATTGTTGTTGGTACTCCTTGGTATCTATGGTGCGTATGACGTTGATGCTCGTGGGACAGATTGTGAAGTTGAGGTTTACAATGCGGTTGTGGTTAGAGGTGGTAATGGTACTGTTGGCGTTGATGATGGTGGTACTGGTTATGCTGCTGGTGCTGCTGCTGGTGTTTGTAATCTCTGCACCATATTCTCCAAAGCCACTACCCGAGCGCGAAGTTCGTTGACTTCTTCTATTATTCCAGGATGATTGTCGGTCAGAACGAGCGGATAAATAAAATCTAGAATTTGATGTAGTATATAATCATGACGAGATACCCTGGAAATGAGAGAGAAAATGGTGTCTCGAACAGGTTCGCCGGTAAGTGCTTCAGGTTCTTCACCAAGAGGGTAATGTGGTGGATGGAAAGGATCGCCTTCTTCTTATTTCCAATGATTGAGGAGGCTACGAACCCATCCCCAATTCATCCAGAATAGTTGATGACTGATTGGTTGATCCATTCCGGTCACACTGCTTTCGGAGCTTGAGTGAGATTCCATTTTGGAATCCGAGTGACTTGTACTGATGACAAATTCCATTTCGTACGATTGGATAAAGGATTTTCGATATAAAAATGATTTTTTTGGCTATCGGGTGGTATTCTATTTACATAGGATATCTATATATAGAGATCAAAAGATTTCATAGATTACGGAGGAATTTGCGGGGTATGTCAGGTAAAGTTTAAAGTAACAGATACGATAAGATATGATTTAGCAGATACGCTAAGATATGAAGTTTTTCTATACACTACTCATGCAATTAATGTAGCAAGACGTGTCTAGACTAATAATGATAAGCAGGTAATTTCCTATGGATGATAAGCAGATGATTTCCGACTAGAAATGATAAGCAAAACTTTTGACATGCAGACACGGTCGAAGTCCAGACTCACTAATGCATCCTAACGACTTATCAGTTAGACACACTAATGCAGACCTGGTTCGCTAAGACCACCGCTCTGATACCAACTGAAAGGACCCGTTCATATACATTATAAACGATTCACAATAGTTGATTACATTGCGAGGTATTTGACCTCTATATGATACATTTTACAAACATTGCATTCGTTTTTAAAAGACAAAATTTCTTTACATCGAAAATTGACAGGCATGCATACCATTTCATAATAACCACTATCCAACTATAAATTGATTTAATAATAATCTTTGATGAACTCAATGACTCGAATGCAACGTTCTTCGAAATATGCTATGAAAGACTCCAAGTAATATCTTTAAAATGAGCAAATGCACAGCGGAAGATTTCTTTAACACCTGAGAATAAACATGCTTTAAAGTGTCAACCAAAAGGTTGGTGAGTTCATTAGTTTATCATAATCATTTATTTCCATTATTTTAATAGACCACAAGAATTTCATTTCCAGTTCTCATAAATATACGTCCCATGCATAGAGACAAAAATAATCATTCATATGGTGAACACCTGGTAACCGACATTAACTAGATACATATAAGAATATCCCCTATCATTCCGGGATCCTCCTTCGGACATGATATAATTTCGAAGTACTAAAGCATCCGGTACTTTGGATGGGGTTTGTTAGGCCCAATAGATCTATCTTTAGGATTCGCGTCAACTAGGGTTTCTGTTCCCTAATTCTTAGATTACCAGACTATATAGGGTGATATTCGATTTGATAATCCAACCATAGAATGTAGTTTTGATCACTTGTGTCTATTTCGTAAAGCATTTATAAAAGCAGCGCATGTATTCTCAGTCCCAAAAATATATATTGCAAAAGTATTTAAAAAGGGAATAATGAAACTCACGCATATAAATATTATAAAACAGTTAATAAAGCATTTGCATGTATTCTCAGTCCAAAAATGTAATGAGTAAAAAGGGAGCAAATGAAACTCACCATACTGTATTTCGTAGTAAAAATACATATAACGTCATTGAACAAGTGCAAGGTTGGCCTCGGATTCACGAACCTAAATTAATTATATATAATTATGTGTTGGTCAATATTTGTCTAACAAATTAGGCCAAGTCATAGTGTACCACAATCCTAATGCTCGAGACTAATATGCAAAAGTCAACAAAAGTAAATTTGACTCAAAATAATTTCCAAAAATCTATACATGATTAATATATAGTTTAAATATCGTCGTTTTATATTTTTAAATATTTTTAAAAGATTTATTAGAGTAAATAATATAATTTATTTATTAATAAATAAAATTTTATATTAAATTTATATAATATAATATACTTTTATATATATTAAGTAATAAAATTTATAGGGTTCATTTAATATCATAAAGATAATATGATAGGTATTATTAAAGTAAGTTATTACACGTAGTAAAATATGTTTGTATCACATATTTATTTGATAAAATAGTATCTATAATGATAGTAAGTAAAAGTTGTATTATTTTGTAATAATAATAATTATTATAAAAATATCAATATTTATAATTACTAAGATGACATTATGATAAAACGATAATTCTAATTATGATAACTTTAATATTTACGATAATTTTTAATATTATCTTTAAAATAATAATTCTATTTAAAATAATAATAATAATGATATTTTATATTAACAATGACATTTCTATTAAAATGATATTTTTTGTTAAAATGATAGTTTTAATACTAACGATATTTTTAATAATAATAGTAATGATAAAAATAATAAGAACGATAATTTTATCTAAATCAATATCTTATAATATTTTAATTTCATCATGATACTCTTACTCATTATTTCCTAATCGTTTCGTTTAATAGCTTTTAATCGTCTTTTATATCGTGTTCATAATAATGATAATAATAGTAATCAAAATAATTAGGTGTTACAAATATTTGTTTTAATTACACTAATATTAATAATGATAGTTACTATAACATTTTTAACGATAATACTAATAATTATCTTAATGATAATATAGTAATAATAATAATAACAATGACAATATTCATTTTTAAATAATGATATATATATTAATAATGATAATAATAATAATAATAATACTAATAATAATAATAATAATAATAATAATAATAATTGGATAATAATAATAATAATACTAATTATAACTTTAACAATAATAACGATAGTAATAAATAAAAAAAAAAAAAAAACAATTTTAATGATAAATCCATTTTATTGATAAAGATAATAATAATGATAATAATAAGATAAAACTAGAACGACGATAAAAACGACGATAATAATCATTTTTAATAAAAATATAGAAAATTCAATTGATTATAACTTCTAATCCGTTCATCGAAACCATTCGATATCTAAAGGAAAAGTCCTTAATTTTTCGCTAGCTTTCCAAGGACATGCATATCTTATACCTTATCTCAACCGCAAGTGTAACTAATTCAATATTCAACCTAACCTGTCTAAGGGCAATATCAAAAGTACAAGCATGCATAATCCTAAATACTCGAGCACTAGTCAGGGATACACTATTAGTATGTAAAAGTTAAATTATGAGTACTCACGTATCAATATTGAGATTCAATATTGCAGGAAAGGTACGTAGATGCAACGGAAATGATAAACACTATATTGACCTCACGAGCATACCCATGAACCATACTCAATCACCTCCAAAGCTATAACTCATAATTTCCTTAATCCTATCCTACTCGAAAAACAATTTCGAAATCACTCGGATAGCACTCCGTCGTAATATTTTATGTATACTAATAATATCTTGAAATAATACGGAGTAAATATATATATGTAAATCGATTGAGAGAGTTTAGAGAAAAATATTTTCAAGTTTCTATGAAATAATGAAACCTATTGAATTCTATTTATAATAGATTTTTGAATTATTAAAGTGAATTATTAAAGTATGAATTATTAAAGTGAATTATTAAAGTATGAATTATTAAAGTGAATTATTAAAGTATGAATTATTAAAGTGAATTATTAAAGTATGAATTATTAAAGTGAATTATTAAAGTATGAATTATTAAAGTGAATTATTAAAGTTAAAGTAAAGTAAAAATAAAGTAAAGGTAAAGTTTAAGTATAGTAAAAGTATAAAACTATGTACGTATAATACGCGTATAAATATATATAATATTAATTTAAATCGTTATATATATTTAATAAAATAAAATATAAATATCGTTATCTTTATCATACTAGTTAAGTAATGAATTGTCAAAAGTGGTTCTAGATATTTATAAAAGTTATATACGTTTTAATAATAAAGTTCTTTTTAAACTGAAAACGTTTTTGTACGTTTGAAACTAAATAGATCAATCGAGTCTTTATGAGATTCAATCTTCCACTATCCTTTGTCTAGTTCTCAATGATTGACAATTTATTCTTATTTATAAATCACTTTACCATTTTTCAAATATTGTTAAAATGGAAAGATTTCTCAAATCAACGTGGGCCTTTCAATAGAGACTTGTAATCATAATTCAATATATCTGATAATTCAATCATTTGATCTTATCTTCTAATTCCATTGATAAACATTTTGAAACAGATACAATCATATAAAGTATTTAATCTAATATTTTATTTACGTTTCAAGTTATAATATATATACACATATACATATATAATCATATTCGTTTAATGGTTCGTGAATCGTTAGAACTTGGTCGAGGTTGAATGAATGTATGAACATAGTTTAAAATTCTTGAAATTTAACTTAACAAATATTACTTATTGTGTCGGAAACATATAAAGATTAAAGTTTAAATTTGGTTGAAAATTTCCGGGTTGTCACAGTACCTACCCGTTAAAGAAATTTCGTCCCGAAATTTGAGTGGAAAGGTCGTGAATGATAATAAGTATGTTTTCATGATGCATACAGGCTGAAAATTAGATTTTTATCATCAGCGAATAATTTGGATAAACAATCCATTTATATGAAGAGTACGAATGAAGCTAACATAGAAGAGTGAAATGAGTAAGTGTAGATTCATCTTATCATTTGACGTAGATATGATTGATTTCCAGATTTCAAGGGATTTGAAGAAAATCTTTGTAATAAGATTTGATTCTCCGGTAACAAAAGGAATTAGGATCCGCTTTAAATGCGATCGTCCATTTTAATTGTTCTGTCGAAGATTTTCTTATAAATTCACCTCCTTCCTTTTCTTACAACTCACACCTTCTGTTGATGCATTTTATGCAAGTCCCTAGACATCTACCCACGTCCATTGCAGGTACAACAGTTTACAGGCCACCATGATCGTTCGTTATTATCCTATCCGTGTTTGTATGTGGTTACAGCAACTGCAGGAACGAGATGTGGATGTTTGACTATGTTAGACTTAGTCAGACGTCCGAGTGAAGCCTCACTCGTACGGCTGACAGGCTCATACGCATGGTTGATGCTGAGCTAAGTCACAATTACAACCTAAATGAGAAGACACGAGTAAGTGATCACCCGTATGGCTGATGAAGCCAACTAGTATGTGTGATGTATGAATCATACGGGTGAGTCAACAGCAGGGGTATATAAAGTCTTATGTTCTTCATTTTTAGGTTAAGCCTCTCATTTGTTACACACACTCAGATCTAGTGAGCTCCTCCGATTCTCTCTCAGTCCAAATCACCCAGGTGGTGAATAATAGCTCTAGGTGTTGATCTAATCACACTTGATTTAGTTGTGGTTTGACTAAATTAATCAAAAAAAAACTTAACCTATTCACTAGAGGGTTTGATTCACTTATTCCGCCATTGTGTGAGTTAAATCTGTTGATTTCTAAGTTCCTAGTCATGTTTCATCACCTTCTATTCTTTCCCCCTCAACTCATATTTTAAAGTATTCATCAATATGCTCCATCCAGTTCTGATTCTCGATATACTTCTAACTTTCATATCGGTCATTCTTCTTTTTCATCTACCGCCGGAAGAATCTATTTACTTCTACTATACTCTTGGTTTTATAGTGTTTTTAGTTCTCCCGTGTCTTTATATTGCTATATGCATTGATATATACGGTTTGTGATTTCTGGGTTGTTGTTGGATTTTATATCTTCCCTTATATTTCAAAGTCCTTGCTTCTTCTATAATCATTGTCATCCACAGTTAATGCTCTCTTCTATTTGCTATGATTTATACTCCCATTTCTAGTTCGGAGCTTTGTCCTTCCGTTTCTTCTTCTTGCGATTAAGCACCGCTTGTAATGGTCCAGAATTCGCAGATATAAATTTCGGAATGAACATTGTTAATGTTCTAGGAAGGAAATTGTAATGACACGATCTTGACTTGTCAAATTACCAGAATACCTCGAAAAAGGCCGAATCATCAAGAAATATTTTCTTGATATTTAGAGATCAAAGAGAATACAAGAGTCGTGTAACATAGCACATGATGACGTTATGATCTGTGAATCATCATGTTTCATTTAGAAACTCAGCATGAATTACTGTAATATAATCACGTTGATCAAGTGTCATTATATTATACTAACTCATGCTTCAGCTCCCAACACTTCTTCAAGAATATTCCTATTTTAAACTCGAATGTTTCAGAATTTAGAAACTAAAATAGTTTCTTTTATGATATAATACAGATAGCGCGAAGAGGTAAATGATTTCAGATAAGAATAATTATAAAAATATCTTCAGAAGTATGGATGATATTTATAATGAAAGATACGATAATATCTTAGAATGTCTAATATCAGAGGATGATGAAGGATATTGTCCGCAAGGGTTTAGAGTCAGGAGCAAGGTATTCGTTAATGACTTCAGCAGACATTGAATCATTTGGATTCTTTGAAGGCAGGTTCAGTCTTTGTGATTTGTCCACAGCCTCCTTCATACTTTGCTCAATCCGTTTTTCAGTTCCAAAACTTCTCTATTTCTGAGCTTTGTTAATACACTAATCTTTATCATCAAACTTTTTACTGCTAAGGTCGTTTACAGTTTTTGTTGCTTCATCAGCATTTCGAGAACTAGTTCGCGGTTCAGAGTGTTTTTCAGAAACTTCACATTTGAAGTATGTAAGCCTTGGAAATAGACGTTATGTATAACTGTTGGCGTCAACATGCTGTGAGATTTCAAAATACTGATTGCTAACTCCCAATGATTCGTATGACAATTCTCGTTACAAGAGGCAGATGAGTAAATGATGAGGTTTCGATAAATATAAAGATTCTTCGGAATGCCCAAGATCAGTGAAGTTGTTGGTAGGTTTATTGCTAATGTGGTGGAATATGAAAGGTTCTCCGGTAACAAAAGGGTAATCACATATATCAAAATTATGATAAGGCTACTCCGAATGAAAAAATCGAAGTTGTCTTGCTGGAGCTGTGATATAATTTGCTACTTTGCAAAGGAATTGTAAGGTTATTTTTGCTAATAAATGCCAAAAGATCTGACACAGATATGTGTTGAATTATGACTTTGGTTTCGAGAGCTTTTTAAGTACATAACTGTGGGTAATATGTGGTTGGATCATCATCTCGATTGCTCATTATTTGAAGTGTCTTCAGAGATTTTCGAAGGGTTTGAACATAGATTGTAATCATTTGTATACATTTGATGTTCTAACACACTTTTGAAGTCAAAGTATAGCTTTGAAAGATGTAGGAATCTAAAAGTAATGGTACCGGTTATATCTCGAATTGAATTCTGAGATTTTAAAATCAGAATACGTAATTGGGTTTGAATGAATATGGTTGTTTTGATTTCTATGAAAGAATGTATTTTATTGTGAAAGTAGGAAGTATAATTGATAATTTGCTTAATCTGATTCGAAGAATGTAACATATTAATTGTGAATTTATATATATCTCTCGGGTATTACCTACCCGTTAAAAAATTTTCACAATTAATATTTTGTACATAAGAATTTTATTACAGTCTTTATGAAAATATATATGTATATATTCTCCTCAGATGTAACATAGATTTTAATGAGTTAATACTAAATTAAACTCATTCGATTTACGGTTGGAACTAGAATTGAATAATTCCTTGAAGGTTTAGAGGTTACATAAGTATTTCTTCAATAATATTGAAATTATGAATCAATACTTCGTTATTTGTTGAGATGTGATGTTGGTTTTCGTTAAATTCTTGTGAACTTCGCAAAGTACGAATGATGTTATCTGAAAAGTTTCGGTTACATCAATGATGAAGTGTAAAATCAAATATATACTTGATTTATTAGGAATTGGAATTTGTTGAATTGAGACAGAGATTGTAGTTACCGATGGTTAAGTCGCGGGTGAGGGACGTACATTATTGCATATTTTTAATATGAATTAACTGAGTAGTTAAGATTCACACACAATAGCTTAGCACGGAAAGATTTATTTTTTTATTTCAAAAAATATATATATATATAAAATATATATATATAATTTCTTCAGAGGGAATGAGTTAATTCTTCATAACTTGTTGATACAATATACACGTTATTGATTTGTAATGATGTCCACAGTGATTCTTGAACTGACGGAGTTTGTGATGTTATAGGTGTTGTTGATTCTGATGTTGACTGTACTGACGATGCTGGTGACGTTGACGGTACTGTTGATGCTGTTGGTAAAACAAGTTTAACTTGTTAATCACACACCATTTTTGTTAGGGTTTCTACTCTTCCTTCTATCATTTTGGTTCGCTTAACTGATTTATGGTTAGGGCTAGATTAGATAATCTCTAAGACTTTAGAGATTATATAATCGCCGCGGAATGTTTCTCCAATGAAGTTATGAATTAATACTTCGTCAGTTATTGTTGTTGGTACTCCTTGGTATCTATGGTGCGTATGACGTTGATGCTCGTGGGACAGATTGTGAAGTTGAGGTTTACAATGCGGTTGTGGTTAGAGGTGGTAATGGTACTGTTGGCGTTGATGATGGTGGTACTGGTTATGCTGCTGGTGCTGCTGCTGGTGTTTGTAATCTCTGCACCATATTCTCCAAAGCCACTACCCGAGCGCGAAGTTCGTTGACTTCTTCTATTATTCCAGGATGATTGTCGGTCAGAACGAGCGGATAAATAAAATCTAGAATTTGATGTAGTATATAATCATGATGAGATACCCTGGAAATGAGAGAGAAAATGGTGTCTCGAACAGGTTCGCCGGTAAGTGCTTCAGGTTCTTCACCAAGAGGGTAATGTGGTGGATGGAAAGGATCGCCTTCTTCTTATTTCCAATGATTGAGGAGGCTACGAACCCATCCCCAATTCATCCAGAATAGTTGATGACTGATTGGTTGATCCATTCCGGTCACACTGCTTTCGGAGCTTGAGTGAGATTCCATTTTGGAATCCGAGTGACTTGTACTGATGACAAATTCCATTTCGTACGATTGGATAAAGGATTTTCGATATAAAAATGATTTTTTTGGCTATCGGGTGGTATTCTATTTACATAGGATATCTATATATAGAGATCAAAAGATTTCATAGATTACGGAGGAATTTGCGGGGTATGTCAGGTAAAGTTTAAAGTAACAGATACGATAAGATATGATTTAGCAGATACGCTAAGATATGAAGTTTTTCTATACACTACTCATGCAATTAATGTAGCAAGACGTGTCTAGACTAATAATGATAAGCAGGTAATTTCCTATGGATGATAAGCAGATGATTTCCGACTAGAAATGATAAGCAAAACTTTTGACATGCAGACACGGTCGAAGTCCAGACTCACTAATGCATCCTAACGACTTATCAGTTAGACACACTAATGCAGACCTGGTTCGCTAAGACCACCGCTCTGATACCAACTGAAAGGACCCGTTCATATACATTATAAACGATTCACAATAGTTGATTACATTGCGAGGTATTTGACCTCTATATGATACATTTTACAAACATTGCATTCGTTTTTAAAAGACAAAATTTCTTTACATCGAAAATTGACAGGCATGCATACCATTTCATAATAACCACTATCCAACTATAAATTGATTTAATAATAATCTTTGATGAACTCAATGACTCGAATGCAACGTTCTTCGAAATATGCTATGAAAGACTCCAAGTAATATCTTTAAAATGAGCAAATGCACAGCGGAAGATTTCTTTAACACCTGAGAATAAACATGCTTTAAAGTGTCAACCAAAAGGTTGGTGAGTTCATTAGTTTATCATAATCATTTATTTCCATTATTTTAATAGACCACAAGAATTTCATTTCCAGTTCTCATAAATATACGTCCCATGCATAGAGACAAAAATAATCATTCATATGGTGAACACCTGGTAACCGACATTAACTAGATACATATAAGAATATCCCCTATCATTCCGGGATCCTCCTTCGGACATGATATAATTTCGAAGTACTAAAGCATCCGGTACTTTGGATGGGGTTTGTTAGGCCCAATAGATCTATCTTTAGGATTCGCGTCAACTAGGGTTTCTGTTCCCTAATTCTTAGATTACCAGACTATATAGGGTGATATTCGATTTGATAATCCAACCATAGAATGTAGTTTTGATCACTTGTGTCTATTTCGTAAAGCATTTATAAAAGCAGCGCATGTATTCTCAGTCCCAAAAATATATATTGCAAAAGTATTTAAAAAGGGAATAATGAAACTCACGCATATAAATATTATAAAACAGTTAATAAAGCATTTGCATGTATTCTCAGTCCAAAAATGTAATGAGTAAAAAGGGAGCAAATGAAACTCACCATACTGTATTTCGTAGTAAAAATACATATAACGTCATTGAACAAGTGCAAGGTTGGCCTCGGATTCACGAACCTAAATTAATTATATATAATTATGTGTTGGTCAATATTTGTCTAACAAATTAGGCCAAGTCATAGTGTACCACAATCCTAATGCTCGAGACTAATATGCAAAAGTCAACAAAAGTAAATTTGACTCAAAATAATTTCCAAAAATCTATACATGATTAATATATAGTTTAAATATCGTCGTTTTATATTTTTAAATATTTTTAAAAGATTTATTAGAGTAAATAATATAATTTATTTATTAATAAATAAAATTTTATATTAAATTTATATAATATAATATACTTTTATATATATTAAGTAATAAAATTTATAGGGTTCATTTAATATCATAAAGATAATATGATAGGTATTATTAAAGTAAGTTATTACACGTAGTAAAATATGTTTGTATCACATATTTATTTGATAAAATAGTATCTATAATGATAGTAAGTAAAAGTTGTATTATTTTGTAATAATAATAATTATTATAAAAATATCAATATTTATAATTACTAAGATGACATTATGATAAAACGATAATTCTAATTATGATAACTTTAATATTTACGATAATTTTTAATATTATCTTTAAAATAATAATTCTATTTAAAATAATAATAATAATGATATTTTATATTAACAATGACATTTCTATTAAAATGATATTTTTTGTTAAAATGATAGTTTTAATACTAACGATATTTTTAATAATAATAGTAATGATAAAAATAATAAGAACGATAATTTTATCTAAATCAATATCTTATAATATTTTAATTTCATCATGATACTCTTACTCATTATTTCCTAATCGTTTCGTTTAATAGCTTTTAATCGTCTTTTATATCGTGTTCATAATAATGATAATAATAGTAATCAAAATAATTAGGTGTTACAAATATTTGTTTTAATTACACTAATATTAATAATGATAGTTACTATAACATTTTTAACGATAATACTAATAATTATCTTAATGATAATATAGTAATAATAATAATAACAATGACAATATTCATTTTTAAATAATGATATATATATTAATAATGATAATAATAATAATAATAATACTAATAATAATAATAATAATAATAATAATAATAATTGGATAATAATAATAATAATACTAATTATAACTTTAACAATAATAACGATAGTAATAAATAAAAAAAAAACAATTTTTAATGATAAATCCATTTTATTGATAAAGATAATAATAATGATAATAATAAGATAAAACTAGAACGACGATAAAAACGACGATAATAATCATTTTTAATAAAAATATAGAAAATTCAATTGATTATAACTTCTAATCCGTTCATCGAAACCATTCGATATCTAAAGGAAAAGTCCTTAATTTTTCGCTAGCTTTCCAAGGACATGCATATCTTATACCTTATCTCAACCGCAAGTGTAACTAATTCAATATTCAACCTAACCTGTCTAAGGGCAATATCAAAAGTACAAGCATGCATAATCCTAAATACTCGAGCACTAGTCAGGGATACACTATTAGTATGTAAAAGTTAAATTATGAGTACTCACGTATCAATATTGAGATTCAATATTGCAGGAAAGGTACGTAGATGCAACGGAAATGATAAACACTATATTGACCTCACGAGCATACCCATGAACCATACTCAATCACCTCCAAAGCTATAACTCATAATTTCCTTAATCCTATCCTACTCGAAAAACAATTTCGAAATCACTCGGATAGCACTCCGTCGTAATATTTTATGTATACTAATAATATCTTGAAATAATACGGAGTAAATATATATATGTAAATCGATTGAGAGAGTTTAGAGAAAAATATTTTCAAGTTTCTATGAAATAATGAAACCTATTGAATTCTATTTATAATAGATTTTTGAATTATTAAAGTGAATTATTAAAGTATGAATTATTAAAGTGAATTATTAAAGTATGAATTATTAAAGTGAATTATTAAAGTATGAATTATTAAAGTGAATTATTAAAGTATGAATTATTAAAGTGAATTATTAAAGTATGAATTATTAAAGTGAATTATTAAAGTTAAAGTAAAGTAAAAATAAAGTAAAGGTAAAGTTTAAGTATAGTAAAAGTATAAAACTATGTACGTATAATACGCGTATAAATATATATAATATTAATTTAAATCGTTATATATATTTAATAAAATAAAATATAAATATCGTTATCTTTATCATACTAGTTAAGTAATGAATTGTCAAAAGTGGTTCTAGATATTTATAAAAGTTATATACGTTTTAATAATAAAGTTCTTTTTAAACTGAAAACGTTTTTGTACGTTTGAAACTAAATAGATCAATCGAGTCTTTATGAGATTCAATCTTCCACTATCCTTTGTCTAGTTCTCAATGATTGACAATTTATTCTTATTTATAAATCACTTTACCATTTTTCAAATATTGTTAAAATGGAAAGATTTCTCAAATCAACGTGGGCCTTTCAATAGAGACTTGTAATCATAATTCAATATATCTGATAATTCAATCATTTGATCTTATCTTCTAATTCCATTGATAAACATTTTGAAACAGATACAATCATATAAAGTATTTAATCTAATATTTTATTTACGTTTCAAGTTATAATATATATACACATATACATATATAATCATATTCGTTTAATGGTTCGTGAATCGTTAGAACTTGGTCGAGGTTGAATGAATGTATGAACATAGTTTAAAATTCTTGAAATTTAACTTAACAAATATTACTTATTGTGTCGGAAACATATAAAGATTAAAGTTTAAATTTGGTTGAAAATTTCCGGGTTGTCACACCGAGCAAGACGTTCATCACCTTTTGTACGTTCACCACCTGTAACTAGATCAAGACATTTAGCAAATATAACCGCCGTTGATTTTTCTTTAGAATCGTCATCCAGTCAACCAAGTACTTCAGTTCAAATTTCCGATAATCCATTTTTTGAACCCAACCTCACAATTGAGAATCCAGAGAATATTCAGGAACGGTTCATAGATCCTGAACCATTAAACTTTCCTCCGGAACCACCAATCATTCAAACAGAGATTGTTGAGGAACGAACCATTAAATCAGAATCATCTAGTGATACCGATTCAACAAATTCAATTATGGAGAATCTGGAACCTTTAAGTATGGAAGACCGAATGAGAGCTAAACGCACTGGCCAAGGTCACGCAATTACTCATCCAGACATTAATGCGCCAGATTATGAAATCAAAGGACAAATTCTACACATGGTGACTAATCAATGCCAATTTAGTGGTGCGCCGAAGGAAGATCCAAATGAACATCTACGTACCTTTAATAGGATCTGCACACTATTTAAAATACGAGAAGTGGAGGATGAACAGATATATCTCATGTTATTTCCCTGGACTTTAAAGGGAGAAGCCAAAGATTGGTTGGAATCGTTACCTGAAGGGGCGATTGATACATGGGATGTTTTAATTGACAAATTTCTTAAACAATTCTTTCCTGCATCTAAAGCCGTAAGACTTCAAGCAGAAATTGTTACGTTCACACAGAAGCCAAATGAAACTCTATATGAGGCGTGGACAAGATATGGAAAGTTGTTAAGAGGATGTCCGCAACATGGTTTAGACACCTGTCAAATAGTACAAATATTCTACCGAGGATGCGACATCACTACAAGAAAAGACATAGATATAGCAGCTGGTGGTTCTATTATGAAGAAAACCGAAACTGATGCTTACAAAATTATTGATAACACTGCTTCCCACTCACATGAGTGGCACCAAGAAAAAGACATCATTAGATCATCTAAAGCAGCTAGAGCCGATTCAAGCCATGACTTAGATTCCATTTCCGCAAAGATAGATGCTTTCGAACGACGAATGGAAAAGATGACTAAGGATATTCACTCAATACGAATTAGTTGTGAGCAGTGTGGAGGACCACATTTGACAAAAGATTGTCTCAGTATTGAATTAACAATGGAACAAAGAGAGAATATTTCATACATAAACCAAAGGCCTGGAAATAATTATCAGAATAATTATCAACCGCCAAGACCGATTTACAATCAAAACCAGAATTATAACCGAAATATTCCATACAACAACCAACAAGGTCCTAGCAATCAACAAGTATCCAATAATACTTACAATCAGCAAAGACCTAATTTTCAAAACAAACCACCACAACAAACCGATGATAAAAAGCCAAATTTAGAAGATATGATGACGAAGCTAGTTGAAACTCAAACGCAGTTTTTCACATCTCAGAAACAAACCAATGAACAAAATGTTCAAGCATTTAGAAATCAACAAACTTCTATTCAAAATCTGGAACAAGAAGTAAGTAACCTAGCAAGGTTGATAGGTGAAAGAAAACCGGGAAGTCTACCTAGTGATACAAATGCTAACCCCCGGAATGAAACAGCTAAAGCTATTACCACAAGAAGTGGTACAACACTTAAACCACCTGAAATACCTGTAACTTCTGATGAAACTATTCCTACTCCACAAGAACCACAACCTGATCAAGATAAGGAAAAAGAACCGGTAGTTGAGAAGGTTAATGAAAATAACACAGTTAAGGATAAACCTTATGTTAAACCATACCAACCACCACTTCCTTACCCGAGTAAAATGAAGAAAGAGAAACTTGAAGACGAGCAATCCAAATTTTTGGATATGTTTAAACAGATAAATGTAAATCTTCCTTTCATTGATGTGATTTCAGGAATGCCAAGATATGCTAAATTCTTGAAAGATCTAATCTCAAATAGAAAGAAAATGGAAGAACTCTCGGCTGTTACTATGAATGCTAATTGTTCAGCAGTGCTGTTGAATAAGATACCAGAAAAACTATCTGATCCAGGAAGTTTCACAATTCCATGTTTTCTGGGTAGTCTTAGTTCAATAGAAGCATTGGCAGACTTAGGTGCTAGTATAAATTTAATGCCGTATTCACTATACGCTAAACTAGACCTTGGAGAATTGAAACCAACCAGAATAAGCATACAACTAGCCGATAGATCAATAAAATATCCTAGAGGGATAATGGAGAACATGCTAGTTAAAGTTGGTACTTTAGTATTTCCAGTAGATTTTGTTGTTTTGGACATGGAAGAAGATTCTCAAGTTCCTCTCATATTAGGAAGACCATTCTTAAACACGGCTAAAGCAATGATAGACGTGTTCGGTAAGAAACTGACCCTAAGTATAGAGGATGAGAGTGTTACCTTTTCAGTTGATAGAGCAATGCAACAACCACAATCTGCAGATGATACATGTTATTATATTCAAACTATAGATACACATGCAGAATTATTAGAAGAATTTCCAGAATTACAAGGAACAGGAGAATGTTCTTTAGGAGAAGGTAATGAACCAATTGATGAAGCTGAAATGTTAGCTACACTTATAGCTAATGGATATGAACCAACAACAGAAGAAATTCAAATGCTAAAAGAAGAAGACAGATATCGATATAAATCATCGATAGAAGAACCTCCGAAATTAGAGTTAAAGCCACTTCCAAACCATTTGGAATACGCTTATTTACATGGTGAATCTGAATTACCTGTAATAATATCGTCTTCTCTTACAAATGATGAGAAATCACAACTCATTTCTGTGTTGAAAGCTCATAAACCAGCCATTGCATGGAAGATTCATGATATTAAAGGAATAAGTCCTTCGTATTGCACACATAAAATCCTTATGGAAGAAGGTCATAAAACGTATGTGCAACGCCAACGAAGACTAAATCCTAATATGCAAGATGTAGTTAAGAAAGAGATTATTAAACTGCTAGATGCAGGTTTGATTTATCCAATCTCTGATAGTCCATGGGTAAGCCCAGTTCAATGCGTGCCTAAGAAGGGTGGCATGACTGTCATTATAAATGAGAAAAATGAGCTTATTCCTACTAGGACTGTAACAGGATGGCGTGTATGTATTGATTATAGAAAATTAAATGACGCCACCAGAAAAGATCACTTTCCCTTACCTTTCATAGATCAAATGTTGGAAAGATTAGCCGGAAATAGTTACTATTGTTTTCTAGATGGATTTTCCGGATATTTTCAAATTCCAATAGCACCCGAAGATCAAGAGAAAACCACATTCACGTGCCCTTATGGTACTTTTGCTTACAAAAGAATGCCATTTGGACTTTGCAACGCCCCTGCAACCTTTCAAAGGTGTATGATGGCGATTTTTCATGACATGATAGAAAAATGCATGGAAGTATTCATGGATGACTTTTCAGTCTTCGGTGATACATTTAAATCATGTCTAGTTAATCTGGAACGAATGCTAATTAGATGCGAAAAATCAAATCTAGTACTTAATTGGGAGAAATGCCATTTCATGGTTAAAGAAGGCATCGTTCTTGGACATAAAATTTCAAAAGAAGGAATTGAAGTGGATAGAGCTAAAGTAGATGTAATTGCTAAACTTCCACATCCCACCAATGTTAGAGGAGTTAGGAGTTTTCTAGGGCATGCCGGTTTTTACCGACGTTTCATAAAAGATTTTTCTAAAATTGCCACTCCTATGAATAAACTCCTAGAAAAGGATGCTCCATTCATCTTTTCAGATGAGTGTATCAAATCTTTTAATATTCTTAAAGAAAAACTCACTAATGCGCCGATCATGATAACACCAAATTGGAATCTACCATTTGAACTAATGTGCGATGCAAGTGATTTTGCAATGGGAGCCGTTTTAGGACAAAGGATTGAAAAACGATTTCAACCTATATATTATGCTAGTAAGAAGTTACAAGGAGCACAAACGAACTATACAACTACTGAAAAAGAACTCTTTGCTATTGTCTTTGCTTTTGATAAATTTCGATCATATCTCGTTCTAGCAAAAACGGTGGTCTATACCGACCATTCTGCTCTTAGATACCTATTTTCAAAACAAGATGCTAAACCAAGATTAATCCGTTGGATCTTACTCTTACAAGAGTTTGATATTGAAATCCGAGATAAAAGAGGAGCAGAAAATCTCGCCGCTGATCATCTTTCTCGTCTTGAAAATCCCGAATTAGAAGTTCTAAATGAATCAGCCATACAAGACAACTTTCCTGATGAATATCTATTGAAGATAGATTATAAAGAAATCCCATGGTTTGCAGACTATGCAAACTACTTAGTTTGTGGATTTCTTGAAAAAGGATTATCGTACCAAAGACGAAAGAAATTCTTCAGTGATATAAAACACTATTTCTGGGAAGATCCACATCTGTTTAAAAGTTGTCCCGATGGAATAATACGCCGATGTGTATTTGGAGATGAAGCTAGTAAAATTTTAAACCATTGTCACACAGGACCAACAGGAGGGCATTATGGGCCTCAACTAACAGCAAGAAAAATTTATGAAGCTGGATTCTATTGGCCTACAATTTACAAAGACGCACACCTTCTTTGCAAATCCTGTGATGCATGTCAAAGGGCCAGAAAAATAAGTCAACGTGATGAAATGCCACAAAATGTCATCCAAGTATGTGAAGTATTTGACATTTGGGGTATTGACTTTATGGGTCCATTTCCAAAATCTCATAATAATCTATATATACTCGTAGCCATTGATTATGTATCTAAATGGGCAGAAGCACAAGCTCTCCCAACTAACGATGCACGAGTTGTAGTCAACTTTTTAAAACGTCTTTTTGCAAGGTTTGGAGCACCGAAAGCTTTAATAAGTGATCGGGGAACTCATTTTTGTAATAATCAACTTGAGAAAGTTCTTAAAAGATATGGAGTAACTCATAAAATCTCCACCGCATATCATCCACAAACAAGTGGACAAGTTGAAAATACCAACCGAGCTTTAAAACGTATTCTAGAGAAAACCGTAGGATCAAATCCGAAGGAATGGTCCATTAAATTGGAGGATGCACTCTGGGCTTTTAGAACAGCCTACAAAACTCCAATTGGAACCACACCTTTTAGACTTGTTTATGGAAAAGCATGTCATCTTCCAGTAGAAATTGAACACAAAGCATTTTGGGCTTTGAAAACATGTAATCTTGATTTACATGAAGCTGGACGTCTACGATTAAGTCAACTAAACGAATTAGAAGAATTAAGACATGAAGCATACGAAAATTCGTTAATCTATAAAGAAAGAACGAAGAAATGGCATGATAAAAGAATCAGAAGTTCAAAAGAATTTAAAGAAGGAGACAGAGTTCTTCTTTTCAATTCACGATTCAAGCTATTTCCTGGAAAATTGAAATCGAGATGGTCTGGACCATTCATAGTCAAAAGAGTTTTCCCATACGGAACGATAGAATTAATAAATTCAAATGGGTTTGACTTTAAAGTTAATGGTCACAGAGTTAAACATTACATACATGGTCCGATGGAAGTCGACAACGAAGTTAATCACAATTTCGACACCACAGCTAACTAAGTGTGGGGAGAATCAAGTCTTTAAAGGATAATATGTATTTCTGTTAGATTTAGATTGTCTGTTTTCGTGTAGTTCTCGAAAATGAAACACGTATGGTCTTTCCCTAGCAGACCCTAAAGAACTAGTCTTCTCCCCCCATTCTGAATTTTTATTTTTTTTTAGGTTTTTACAAAATGAAGACTGCCTGTGAACTAAACCATGGTCTAATGCTACACGCTTTGATCACTAAACGTAATAATGACATACTATCGAGTGAATTAGTATCAGTAATCAGAGAAAGAATGGACGGAGTTAGAAAAGAATCCAGATGCGAAGATAATAAGTTACAATTTGGTAAAGGAAAATCAAAATCCGCAGCGAAAAGAAGAGCACGACACCTAGAAAGATGTCACAAATGCGGAAAATGGTCACATGGAGGTAAATGTTCAAATAATCAAACCTATTCAAATACCGAATTTGTTACTTTATGCAGAGACGGACCGTTCATATGTTTAGAAGAAAAGACACTGAATGCTCGAGGTTACGCCTATGCAGCCATGGAAAACCAATTAAACCGACTATCTTATGAATGGAATAGATCATATAACTAAGAAATCTATTTCACAGGTATGTCTGTACAGTTTTTATTTTTATTTTTATTTTTAACCTTTTGATAATAAACGCTAATTTGTTCGCTAAAAAGTATTAAATTGGTATTGAATAAAATTAGGTTTGGCGACCGAAATTATTGATATCATTCAAAAATTTATTACATCACTGCGAAATTTAACGTTTATTCTTAAGGTATAAATATCTTTAATCAATCAACCCAAAATATTTCAAAAATTCGTCATGAGTTAAATTAGGTTTTGGAACCGAAATTACTTTACCGAAAAGAGGGGCGCATATTTTTGATAATATTTGATTGATTAAAGTGGGATAAAAAGACAAAAAGATTTTTTTTTTTTTTACCATGTTTTTATAATTAATATTTAAATCTTAAATTAATATTGTAAACTCTGTAAAAACAATATATTTAAAATTGTAAATATTTGAAAAATTAATATAAGTTTGATATGAATTTATAAATTTTTAAATTAAGTTTGGTGTGAATTTTTAATTTTTAAAATATAAATTTTTAATTTTATGCATTTCAAATTTTAAGATTGGTGTGAATTTTTAATTTTTAATTTTTAAATTTGAATTTTATATTTAAGTTGTGTGAATTTAAAAACAAAAATTTACTTTATCTCATTAAGTTAAGAATATGATTTTTAAAATTCGTCGTAAGTTGAAGACTAAGTCTTTGAACCGAAATTGCTTTACCCGAGGGAGGGACGAGAACTTTTATTATCATTATTTTTAATCTTATTGAATTAAAGTATGCCAAAAACATTAAAAAAAAACTCAAAAAAAAATCTTAGCTTTTAAAACAATCGCTACTAAAAGACAAATTTTAAAATTTTGTCGAAGGACGGACTAGGACATCGATCCGAAACGACCTCGTCCTAAATAATAAGGGAAACAAAATTTTAAAATTAAATACTTAATTGTTTTATAAGTTAAAGATTATATATATAAAAAAAAAAAGAGCAAACTCCGCGAGCTGCACGATCAGTCACTCCCCCACACACAAAACAGAAAAATACAGCTCGAAAATAACTGCGAAAATACACCCAAAAACACCCCAAAAATCCCAATTTTTAACCGTTAATCACCAAATTTTTTGCTAAAATCATGTTGAGAAGGATGCTATCTAAGAATTACTCAAGAAAAACGGTAAATTTCTACACCTAAACACCATTTAATTCGAAATTTGATGTTCTTGAGCTATTTTTTCCCCAATTTGATTTTGATGCTTTTTAGTGTAATTAAGCTTAAATTGTTTATGTATTATGCTTGTATAACCTAGATTGATGCTGTTTAACATGATTAGAAACCTTAAACTTCAAATTTTGAGTAATCTAGGGTTTGTGTTCTTGAGCAAATTTGGGGCTTTTTGATATAAACAGGTTATGGCCGATTTTTGTCATGAATTGTTGCTAAATTGAGTAGTGTAACATGTCTAGGTAGTTAAATGATCCAAACTTTGAGCCTAAACATGATTTTGAGAATTAAAGTGGACTTTTTCAAGTCTAAAATTCATGAACTTGAATTTTGAAAGATAATGCCATTTGAGACTTGTTTAATTGCTAGTAATGATTATTTTGACATGTTATTTGAGTTGAATGCTTATGAACTTGGCGAAAATTTTCGTATATGCTTATTTGAAAAAGTGTAGATTTGATAAAAATGTGAAAATAAGCTTAAGTTTGATATAAATTGATAATGTCATTGTAATTATTTTGATTGATGATTTTGCTGACACTAATGCATATTTGGATGCACAAAATTTGTGTTTGATGTGTTTTGCAGAATGAAAGGGGTGAATCTTCATCCCAAGCCCGCAATGCTCCTGCTGAGAATTTGGAACAACAGGAGGTAGATAACTACTACAAGCAGGATGTACCTCATCCGGTCATGGCCTTTTCCGATATGCATTTGGAAGAGTTGCACCCGAACCTGAGATTTGACAGACTTTGGATAGATTATCCAAAATATCAACGGGGTTTGCATACTCTTCATTCCAAGGTTGTTGAGGTACCGAGGGTCATAGAATGGGGACCCTTAGAAGCTGTAGAATTGGCCGGGCCAATTAGGGAATTACTTGTACAGAGGTATGGTAATTCTTCTTTTAATGACTGGATATGTTTATTCACCATACGCAGACCTGTATATAAAGTATGGTGTGAAGAGTTGTTATGTAGTATAGAGTTGAATGATCGGGTAGCTAGTTTAACCGATCTTTCTTTTATTAGATTTTTGTTAGGCGGTTCGATGCGCCACATGTCTTTACTGGACATGGCTCAGGCTTTACGTATATATACGCCTGAGGAGTTAGCGTCTGCCGATTGTAGAGGATTGATACTAAACGGTAGAAAGATAGATGAGAATTTTGATACACACGGTGTGTGGAGTCAAATGACAAGCCATCACCGTTTCAAAGGAGGAAATTACTCTTATTTGGATATAGATAGAGCCGAATTAAGAGTGATACATAGGTTTTTAGCTAATTCGATTACACAAAGGGGTAAGAACAAAGAAAAAGTAAATGAACAAGATTTGTTTTACCATATGTGTATTCGAGACCCACAAAGCGCTGTAAGTATACCATATTGTGTGGGTTATTATTTATCAGCTATGGTTCGGGGGATGCGACCACATAGCATAATAGGAGGTGGTATTTTTATTACTTTGATTGGTGAATATCTCGGTGTGGATATAAGTCGGGGGGATTATTAGTAGAAGAACCAGAACCCCACGATACTATAGGTTTAAATGTATACCATGGTGCGAAAGTTTTGAAGAGGCGAAATAACGCCGCAGTACGATACCATGGTAGACATCCACAGGTGGAGAGAAACCAGCAACAAGGTAATGTAGGAGGGGGGAATGAGATGCAAGAAATGCATAGGTTTATAGCTTCTCAGGAATACGAAAATGCTAGACAGAGAGCATTTGAAGATTGGCAAGTTCATCAGAACCAGATCATAGCTCATTGCCAACATATAGGTAGAAACTATATTCCTACACCGAAACCCGTCTTCCCCCCTTGGTCGATAGAGATGCAGCCACCATATCCTACGTATGACCCTGCCGAAGCATTCTATAGCACTTATGGTTATGCCTGGAACCCCTATTGGTACCAATATCATCCTTAGTTTACTTATTATTTTTTTTTATTTTGTAATTTGTAATTATTGATACGTTTAATACTTTAGTTAATATTGTAATCATTTTTATAATTATCTAACTTTTATTCTTAGATTTTAATAATTTTTGAATGTGGGGTAATATACCAAACTTCAAAAATATGTATATATGTTTGCAGTTTATCTTATGTACACAACAGGGTAAAACAACGCATTTTCAAAGACTGGCATTAAGTTCAGCAAAAGCAACTAATTTTGACGACAAGATGCAAAATATATGTGAAATAACAACAAGACGGAATGAACAAATGATGTGCACCATTTATCATTCAGCAAACAAACGCCAATATATTTGGAAACTTTGGTAAAAATTTAATCATTTTCACACAAATCACCCTCAATAATTTAAATTGTTACTGATTTCTTGCAAATGAGGGCATTGCAAGATCTTAAGTGTGGGAAGGGGTTAAATTCTTTCGGATTTTAAAATTTTTATCTTAAACACTTGGTTACCATTAAAAATACTAGTAAAGCAGTAGTTGTATTAGAATCTAGTGCTCTCTGATAATAAAGAACAGCCCTAGTCTTATATACTGACTACCCAATTCTAGTAGAATTTTTCAAAATTTTCAATTAAATGAATTCAAATCATGTTTATACATATTTATGAACGATAAAACTAGGTTTTAACACCGAAATTATTGTTACCTCGGAAAGGACATAAATTAAGAAACAAACTAAAATGTTAAAATTCATTTAAAATGGAATAGAGGACGATAAAAAGGAAAATAAAAGCCAAGTGTGGGAAAATTTACCAAGTTATTTTAAACATATGTCACATATATCTGTAACAAATAACTGAAAATACTTTTGCTTTGGACTAAACTAAACTGTTTTACCCGATGAAAGAAAAGAAGAGATGGATCTACATGATGAATCAATTCTATCATTAAAAGGAAGTAAAGTCTTCCGAAAAAGAAACGCGCTTCTTGATTTAGGTCATGAAGTTGTCGTCCAGACCAGCTGTAGGTTGACGAAAAATCTAGAAAAGTCATCACTAAAATCAGCAGGAAATCCACGGACCTCAGCATTAAACAGGGTCGCCAAGTGGTCAGATTTATCCTAACCATGAGAAGGATTTATCTCGTATAATGGGGGGGCACCATGCAAATTAGCTGGATAAGACTAATGAATCAGATCCCCAGAAAGGATAATCTCCTTAAAGATTAAAAATCAGCTTTTAAGACTGATATTACTCAATCCTAGAGATTGACCTTAAAGATTGAGAATTCAAACTCATGGAATTCAATGATATCTAAACTCGAGCTTAAACGAGAAAATATTTTGATCAAAATTACAAACCGATTTGTTTTCTGAAAACCCTATTTTCAATGCGTTCATTACCATTGAACGTAAAATCCTAGGAATTCACCTGAAATTCATTAGGTCACCTGAACTAAATCGGGTGTCAACCGTAAGAACGGTGGTTGCATAGCATGGTCAAAGACAGGACCTTGTGCCAGACCGAAAAATTATAAGGGTGAGCTTTACTATTGCTCCTACCAAGGATAGTAATTGCGTCCGACACGTTATAGACCATAATCAAAAGCATGTCACGGGACATTGCCTTAACAGTTGCTTGTTCAACGCTTTCCTTTACAACCGGACGGTAGTTTGCCGAAAGGTAATATACGGAACAAGTAAACTGGACGTGTTGCTTTCCAAATACAAGGTTAGCAAGTGGGTGACACAAAACCGCAAGTTTTGAGCTAAAATTTTCAAATCTGAAACCCACCAAACCCACAAAAATATTTTGCAAACACCGGTAAAGGGTTATTCCGGAAAACTTATCTAGGGTAAAAACTAGATTTAATTTTCAAAAGATCAAATGTTTTCATAAAGATCCAATTAACTTAATGGATCTAAATTTTTATAGTCATGTGGGACTGTAAACCATATCGTTACTACCATTGTTTATACCGCCGTATAGAAATCACTGATGTACAAAGTGTGAAGAATAAAGAAGTGATTCTAGTATTTCAAGACAATATTGCTTGAGGACAAGCAACGCTCAAGTGTGGGAATATTTGATAATGCTAAAAACGAACATATATTTCATAGCATTATTCCTCAAGAAAGACAAGCTTTTAGTTGCAATTGTTCTATTTACAAGTGATATTCGTTTAAATAATAAAAGGTGAAGACAAAAGACAGATTCGACGAATTGAAGACGCAAACGACCAAAAAGCTCAAAAGTACAAAAGACAATCAAAAAGGTTCCAATTATTGATAAGAAACGTCTCGAAATTACAAGAGTACAAGATTCAAAACGCAAAGTACAAAATATAAAATTGTACGCAAGGACGTTCGAAAATCCGGAACCGGGACCAGAGTCAACTCTTAACGCTCGACGCAACGGACTAAAAATTACAAGTTAACTATGTATATAAATATAATATAATATATAATTAATTATATTAATTATATATATATTATATTTATATATAAAAAAACCGTCGGCAGAGAAAACTCCAAGGACTGAGCTGTAAATACATCCTCCGCGACTCGCGGAGTTTGAAGGGGATTTTGCCGCGAGTCGCGGAGCCCCAAATTTCAACTCTGGCTATAAAGCAAACCGAATTCTGATCAAATTTCATATTCTATTTCTATCTCTCTCTCAATATATACGTAATATATATATATAATTTATATTTTAATTTTAATTTTAATTATAATTCTAATAATAAGGGTATGTTAGCGAATGTTGTAAGGGTGTAAGTCGAAATTCTGTCCGTGTAACGCTACGCTATTTTTAATCATTGTAAGTTATGTTCAACCTTTTTACATTAATGTCTCGTAGCTAAGTTATTATTATGCTTATTTAAAATGAAGTAATCATGATGTTGGGCTAATTACTAAAATTGGGTAATTGGGCTTTGTACCATAATTGGGGTTTGGACAAAAGAACGACACTTGTGGAAATTAGACTATGGGCTATTAATGGGCTTTATATTTGTTTAACTAAATGAAAGTTTGTTAATGTTAATATAAAGATTTACAATTGGGCATCCCTATAAATTACCTTATACACTCGATCGGACACGATGGGCGGGGTATTTATATGTACGAATAATCGTTCATTTAACCGGACACGGGAATGGATTAATAGCCACTAGAATAATTAAAACAGGGGTGAAATTACATTCAAGGGTAATTGGTGTAATTGTTAACAAAGTAGTAAAACCTTGGTTTACACGCAGTCGATAACCTGGTGTATTCATTAAACAAAGTATTAAAACCTTGTTACAATTCGAATCCCCAATTAGTTGGAATATTTAACTTCGGGTATAATAATAATTTGACAAGGACACTTGCAATTTATATTTATGACTGATGGACTGTTATGGACAAAAACCAGACGGACATATTGAATAATCCAGGACAAAGGACAATTAACCCATGGGCATAAAACTAAAATCAACACGTCAAACATCATGATTACGGAAGTTTAAATAAGCATAATTCTTTTATTTTCATATTTAATTTCCTTTATTTTATATTTAATTGCACTTCTAATTATCGCACTTTTATTTATTGTTATTCAATCGCACTTTTAATTATCGTACTTTTTAATTATCGCAAGTTTATTTTATCGCACTTTTTATTATTCGCAATTTCATTATCGTTATTTACTTTACGCTTTAATTTAAGTCTTGTATTTATTTTATATTTTACATTAGGTTTTAACTGCGACTAAAGTCTTAAAATCGACAAACCGGTCATTAAACGGTAAAAACCCCCCTTTATAATAATAATATTACTTATATATATATTTGTATTTTTATAAAAGTAAACTAATATAGCGTTGAGCTTTGTTTAAAGATTTCCCTGTGGAACGAACCGGACTTACTAAAAACTACACTACTGTACGATTAGGTACACTGCCTATAAATGTTGTAGCAAGGTTTAAGTATATCCATTCTATAAATAAATAAATATCTTGTGTAAAATTGTATCGTATTTAATAGTATTTTCGCACTAAAAATAATACTATTTTATATACACTTCGCATAACATCACCCACCCTACTCTAGCTAGTGACCCGATTAATTAGCCCTTGTCCATGTCATCAATCCTTGTTAAATTCCTTGCTTATAAATACTAGCCCTTGTCCATGTCATCAATCCTTGTCAAATTCCTTGCTTATAAATACTAGCCCTTGTCCATGTCATCAATCCTTGTTAAATTCCTTGCTTATAAATACTAGCCATTTACCTCTCATTCAAATCACTTGCTCATTTGGTTTTCACACACACTTGTTCTTTCTTTCTTTCCTTTCTAGTATTGCTTGTAAGTCTTCTTTTTCTTCTTCTTTTCCTTTCATTTTCGTGGCCATCATCATCATATTATGGAAGATTCAAGCTTTCAAGAACATGGAAGATTCAAGCTTTCTAGCTTTGAATCTTCATCAAATTTGTAGATTCATCTTTCTTTTACTTTAATCTTGTTATTTTGTGATAAAGATTCAAACTTTTGTTTGTTATCTTCATATATCTTAAAGATCCAAGCTTTATGCTTCAAGATCTTCAAGAACACTAAAGGTTCAAGCTTTCTAGCTTTGTGACCTTATAAATTGTGTGAAAGGGATCCAAGCTCTCTAGATTATGGTTCCATCACCTCTTTTGACTTGGATCATGTTCATACTTGTTTGATTGATGTAAAGTTTGTAACTTTGTTTGTAAATAGGACTTGTAATTGTGTTAAGACTAAGGATATGATGTAACCTTGGTTCATCATCCATCTAAGACTCTTAAATGAGTTGTGTTACCACTTGGTCTTAACATATTGTGTATTGATGGTAGAATCTTGGTCAAAAGTGATGCTAAACCATCAATGAGTTGTACACTTGAAGCTACAAGCATCAAGGATGAGAACCGTGATGAGCATCAAGCACCAAGAACCTCACCGGAGCACTTGTCCACTGATTTTCTTATCTGATCAGACCACCTGGGCTACTGGAAAGTTGATTTCAGTTAGTTCGGTTCGAGTAGATGATTTTTCGTTTAGGCCTCGTCTTAATCCGAGTTACGGTTTAGGATTTATGGCCCTCCGAGAGTCACTACACCCTATTAACGTTGTGCTGAAATTTCTGACCTACTCGCACTTAAACCATCATCACGGTCAAACAAAGATGAGTTAGGTTCTAAAATTTGGTCAGCAGTTAGGGGACTCACATACGGAGCAATAGCCACTGACTATGCATCTTTTCGATTTATGTAGACGTCGTAGCAGCTGACCGAAGTCAGCCTATTGTTTCGATCTCTATTCTTGTCGAACTTACTTAGCTTTTATGATGATGAATGATGATGATGATGACACTTAAACTTATTTTATGCACTATTAGAATTTATAAAAACAACCTACTGACCTAGTAACCGTTGATTTAGGTTGACGACCTTTCGGACCGACTTACTACTTGCGTACTTTCATTACCGACTTTACCGCTTTTATCACTGTGAGTTATAGCATTCCCTTTTTACTTTAGCTTATTTTGGGAACTGAGAATATATGTGGATTTTATGTTTTACATACTAGGCACGAGTACTTAAACTTATATATGTGTGGGTTATACAATGGCATAAACATTCCCTTTAGCTCGGTAACGTTTAATCACCGGTTTTTGAACCGTGAACGCGAATCTTAGATATGGATCCATAGGGTTTGACATCCCCACTCAGGCTAGTAGCGCTAGCATTTAACGAGTGTTTAATACTTCGTAAACATACGCACTTGCCAAGTGTACTTTCAGGGGGTATAAACGTTAAGTTAGTTACCAAGTGCCCACGGTTGAGTATATACTTAATCATACTGATTTGAATTACTGATTTGAAACGCTTGTTTGAAGCACTGAAATCTCATGGCCTACATTACATTACTGAATACAAACAAACTATAGCTCACCAACATTCGTGTTGACTTTTTAAGCATGTATTTCTCAGGTGTTTAGACGTTATTGCTTCTGCTGTTAGCCTTGCTGTTCTAGTCTCGGTGTATAGACTTGCTGTTACAGACTTGCTATGTTAGACTTCCGCTGCATTACTTAGAGATGTCTCAAACATGAAACTTTTACTTTGCATTCCCAACTTATGTTATTTTCAAAACAATAGCTTTGTAATGACCTTAATATCATGTACTCATGTTAATGTTTCCTATTCATCTTTTGTAAAACATTATCTGTTCATCAATGCAAAACTGGTTTTCAAACAGAATATAGTGTTTGACCTTGCAATGATCCTGTTGTTGATGTACCGTACACGATGATTTTGTACGGGGCGTCACATAATCCTTCTAACTTGACTTTTAAAATCAACTAAACACATGTTCTATATCTATATGATATGCTAACTTAATGATTCAAAACCTGGAAACACGAAAAACACCGTAAAATCGGATTTACGTCGTCGTAGTAACACCGCGAGCTGTTTTGGGTTAGTTAATTAAAAACTATGATAAACTTTGATTTAAAAATTGTTATTCTGGGAAAATGATTTTTATTATGAACATGAAACTATATCCAAAAATTATGGTTAAACTCAAAGTGGAAGTATGTTTTCTAAAATGATCATCAAGACGTCGTTCTTTCGACTGAAATGACTACCTTTACAAAAATGACTTGTAACTTATTTTTCCGACTATAAACCTATACTTTTTCTGTTTAAATTCATAAAATAGAGTTCAATATGAAACCATAGCAATTTGATTCACTCAAAACGGATTTAAAATGAAGAAGTTATGGGTAAAACAAGATTGGATAATTTTTCTCATTTTAGCTACGTGAAAATTGGTAACAAATCTATTCCAACCATAACTTAATCAACTTGTATTGTATATTATGTAATCTTGAGATACCATAGACACGTATACAATGTTTCGACCTATCATGTCGACACATCTATATATATTTCGGAACAACCATAGACACTCTATATGTGAATGTTGGAGTTAGCTATACAGGGTTGAGGTTGATTCCAAAATATATATAGTTTGAGTTGTGATCAATACTGAGATACGTATACACTGGGTCGTGGATTGATTCAAGATAATATTTATCGATTTATTTCTGTACATCTAACTGTGGACAACTAGTTGTAGGTTACTAACGAGGACAGCTGACTTAATAAACTTAAAACATCAAAATATATTAAAAGTATTGTAAATATATTTTGAACATACTTTGATATATATGTATATATTGTTATAGGTTTGTGAATCAACCAGTGGCCAAGTCTTACTTCCCGAAGAAGTAAAAATCTGTGAAAGTGAGTTATAGTCCCACTTTTAAAATCTAATATTTTTGGAATGAGAATACATGCAGGTTTTATAAATGATTTACAAAATAGACACAAGTACGTAAAACTACATTCTATGGTTGAATTATCGAAATCGAATGTAACACCCCGTTTTTCCCCGTACATGATTTATAGGTGTATTGTGTATGTACGACAGGCGTATGAAGGGTTCGATACATGTTTGGGTGTTAAAGTCTTGTATGCGAGAAAATGTGTCAGGCCACGTTGGGTGTCGCGGCGCGACAAAGGGAGCCGCGGCGCGGCGTTTCAAATAAATCCAGATCAGAAAGCTTGTTAACAAAGTCACCAGTTCGAGGCAATCGTCGCGGCGCGACGAATTAGGCCGCGGCGCGGCGAATGGTGTGAACTGGCACCAGATTCTTGTAAATTTAAATGAAGTTCAAGGGCAATTTGGTCTTTTCGCGTTTGAGCCAGATTTGAGGATTTAACCTCATCCATTCATTTCATTTCTCATTTTAATTTCCCTTTTCTTTTCATTTTTCCTCTCAAACTCAAACACCCATTTGATTTCAAAAGGATTTTTGGAAAGGAAGGATCGGGAGTTGATCCTTGGCGTAGTTGACAAGTGTGTTCTCCTCGTTCTTAGCTACACGGTGATACTAGTGGTAAGCTCTAACTCCGAAATTCATTTTCGTGTTCATCATTCAAGTTTAGGGCTTTTGATTGTATGATTCATAGGTGAAACCCATTTAGTTGTTAATTGAAGGTTAACACCAAGATTCGGGTTTTTTGTTGCTAATGTCGGGTTTTGGGTTTGGTGTGCAAGTTCATGCTTGTAAGACTTGTAAATGGTGTATAATCACTAGTATTAGTGATTATTGAGGTTTTGGGGACATTTAGGGTTATTGGAGTTGACTAATTTTGACTAGAGCCAAAATTAGGGTTTGGGGATGATTTTGACCCGATTGTTGATTTATTAAGGTTTATAAACTTAAAATGGATTAAGTTGAAGTATTAAACCGAGTTAAATGTGTTTTGGTGTCAAGACTTGTAAACGGTGAGATTTTGACTTAATAGGTCAAAATTAGGGTTTTGGTGTCAAAATGGGTGAGACGTGTTTAACACTTGTGTTTGGGTTTACTTGGCATATTAGGACCATTTTCACCCGTGTTAGTAATTATTGGTTAGTTTGGGCGCGGTTTGTACTTGGAATTACATTTGGGTCGAATTTGCACTAAGTGTCAAATTGGGTTGGTTTGTAAATCCAATCTAAGTGTGTTGTTGAATTTGTGATAATGGAATAGGTACTTTCCATTGACGAGTTGCGGATTACTTGGTTGCATTCATCAAGGCTTAAGGTGAGTGTTAATATCCTATATGCATGTGTATGTGTAGGATGGGTGCGGGTCGGGTGAAGTGGTTCTCGGTTATAGAGCTTACTTCACATATAGGTGGATTGATGGACTTGTGTGTAGGTCCAATTGGCACGGTTGTGCGTTTTGGTTGACCAGCTTTGACGAGGTGCACACCTTGCGTGTACTCTATCACATGGGCGTGTGATGTGGATTATATAACCCCAATGGCGAAGGGTTAATATTGTGAGTGGAATAATTATGCGTGAACGTATATAATGTATTTATTTGTGTGGTATGAATGTGGAAGTGTCGCGGTGTTCAAGACACCACATTCTAGGTAACGAGTAGTATTGTCGCGGTGTTTAAGACACTACTCCTTGTGTAATTGACTTGTGGGATTGTCGCGGTGTATAAGACACCACAATGTCGTGAATGTGGAAGTGTCGCGGTGTTCAAGACACCACATTCTAGGTAACGAGTAGTATTGTCGCGGTGTTTAAGACACTACTCCTTGTGTAATTGACTTGTGGGATTGTCGCGGTGTTTAAGACACCACAATGTCGTGAGAGTGGAAGTGTCGCGGTGTTCAAGACACCACTCATTGTATTGAATGAAGTGTGGGTTCGTCGCGGTGTTTAAGACGCCACATTGTTGTAAGGGTGAGTTAGTCGCGGTGTTTAAGACATCACCCGGGGGACTAGTGATTACGCGGTGTATAAGTAACACTAGTGGATGTTATGAACTCCAACGGACTTACATGTACCGTTCTCTTGTATACTTGGTTAACCATGGTTATTGTGTTGTAAGCGTAAGCAAATTATGTTATTCGAGAGATATATATACATATATATTGTATACATATAATGTTGTATTGTCGTGTTGTAGCTAACCCTCCGGGTGTAGCTTATTGGCATTGTTCACATCGTTGTTGGCAAACTTATATTTTGTTGATGTATCTTTAGCTCATTGCTTAGTGATCTTACGGTATGCTTAGACTAGCTTGCCTTTATGTTTGGATGCTCCGGTATGCGGTATTTGCTATTTTGTGGCGTGTCCATTTTATGCATATATATGTATGTAGTATATTCTCACTCACTAAGCGTTAGCTTACCCTCTCGTTGTTGATATTTTTATAGGTTCGCATGCTTGGCGGCTCGGGTAAGCTTGGGAATTAGAGATCTCGGCTAGGTTGCTTTAGAAGATCTTGCTTTTGGACTCGATTAGGATTTGGGTAGCGTAGTCCCAAATCACCATGCTCGGTTTTGTGTAAACGTAACTAGTCGGGTCATAATGATTATAACCGGTTTACGATTTAATTAATGAACCATTGTATTAAGGAGTTTAAATCATTAATGTATGTTTTAAGTTCGATGAACTTACTTTGATAACAAATACGTTTTGGAATATGTGTAACGGGACCTAAAGTAATATTTAACGCGTATTAAAAAGGAAAAAATTTTATGGGCCGGTTTTAATACGGGTTGGGTTGTTTCAAGTGGTATCAGAGCATGGTCTAAGGGATTTAGGTGACTTGAGATAGGTGCCTAGACTTAGACTTTTGTGTGTGCTTAATTTGTTGCGGGACTTGTAGGATTACGGGTCGGAATGGGTTTAGTTAGTGCCTTGTTTATAGGTTGACTAACGTTTAAATTGGTAATGCGGATATTATTAATATATTATTTGTGTTGTGATAATAATTCTCGCGTGTGTTTATATCGCGTAGAATTTTGTTTGTGTTTGCATATATCATCGAGCGAGACGGTTGTTGTACTAACGAGCCGATACAGCGTGTATGCGTAATAAGGACTTGCAAACCTTATTACGGGTGCAAATCGTGTCTAGCAAGTGATGTACGACAAATGTTTAGCAAGATGGGGCGGTGTTGTGCGTGTGATTTACACGTTCGTGGTCTAACCGCTTTGCATTCCTTAGAATGGCGACGGGAAATGGGATCGAGACGAAAGACGCTGAGTTTAACGCTAGAGTTGCGGCCGCCGTTGCGGAGCAAATGAGTGCGTTTCGAGAAGAAATGGATAGGAAGTATTCCGAATTTCGAAATGGTGGAGAAATGGAGCATTGTCTTAAGAGCTTCATGAGGACTAAACCTCCGATGTATGACGAGAAACCGGATCCTTTAGTAAGCACAACTTGGATCTCGGATGTTGAAGGGTGTTTTCGTACTATTGAATGCCCTCCCGAGAAAAAGACAAGACTCGCTACTAGTTTATTGCGGGGTAGGGCGAAGGATTGGTTGGATGGTAAGATTGATCTTGTCGGTGGTGAGACGTTTATGGCATTATCGTGGGACGATTTTAAGAAGGAATTCTTCGAGGAGTTCCGGACTTCGGCCGACTTGTCGGAATTGCGTGATGAGTTGCGAAACTTGCAACAGGGATCTATGGATTTGAATACTCTCAAGACGACCTTTATGGCGAAGACTCATTTTTGCCCGGAGTATTTAGGGAATGTTCGGTACCAAAAGGCGATGGCATGGTGTGCTTCAATTGCCAAGAAGAAGGACATCGTAAGTCGAAATGTCCCAAGTTAGCGGGGACGGGGCCGGCAAGGAGACGTTAAGGTACGTTTCGTTTTAATAAATATGTCTTTTGATTATTTATTAAGTGCCTTTTGAAGTTGAGTTTATTAAATGCATTGTGTTGTGCATGTTATTGATATGGGTGACGTTCCTAATGGAAGTACCCTATGACGACGTTTTGATTGACGGGCGAAGGGCGTAAGACTTGGTGTAACCAAGCATTCCTTGATATTTGTAAAATGTTTCTACCAAGCCATGGAAATGGGTTGGTGTTCGGTTGTTAAGCGCGTGTTCGCTTTTGTGTTGAGGTCGATGAACCGTGAGGTTCGACGGGTGGGCTGAAACCCTTGAGATCGAGTGTTTTGAATCTCGATGTATGTTGGTAATGGAGTCTTTATGACGCGACATTAGGTGCCTCTTTTATACCTACTAGCGTGGTGTTCGACTCCGATTATGTTGCGGTTACATTGTACTTAGGGTACCGAAGTGAAATCCTTAGGTACATGAGTGACTAGGTGTAATTTGACAAACTAAAGCAATTGGATGATTGCGAAGGTATGGTTTGTGTAATCGTGGTACACTTTTTGCTCGAAGTGTTTAAGGATTGATTGAAATCCTTTGTGTGCTCAAGGCTGGAGCAAGATATGGTGACGGGTCGTGTGAGCCCAATCTTTGTAAAGTCTACCTTAGGTAGCATTGTACGGTTGTACGAGTTGTGGATATGGGACGTAGTTCCAAATGGGGGAGTTACACTCCCGCACGAGGAAGTTTTAGTGTGAGATTTCGGATGATGCTTTTGGAAGGTCCGGAAAATGTTGTCGAGACCTGATTTTGGTCGATTTGTGGTAGATTACAATTTCGGATAAATTGTACTTATGGTTTGGATTTGAATTATCACCGAGGTGGTAATGTGGTAAATCTCGATTGAGAGATAATGGACGTGTTTGGCGAGCAAGGTGAAATCCTTCGGTTAAGGGAGGTGTGTGTCGGATTCTCTTCTAGAGAATAATTGTTTTGTGCCTATGTTTGATATAGGTGGTTCTTGCTCGTGTATGTGAATGGTTAGTGGTATCCGTTAGGATTCACTATGGCGTAGCAGAGCGCGATGTTACGCTACTCGTCGTTCGAGGCCAAAAGGGCGTTGATTGATGAAGCATGACTTTCGGGTCCGCTGACTTCATCATGGTATTGGTGATTGATGAAGCATGACCTTTAGGGTCCGCTGACTTCATCATGGGAGTATGCGATTGGTGGAGCATGACCTTCGGAGTCCGCTGATTTCATCATGAGCGAGGTGTTATATCGGTGAAGCATGACTTTCGGAGTCCGCTGACTTCATCCGGTGTTGAGATTGGTGAAGCATGACCTTCGGGGTCCGCTGACTTCATCATGGGATTATTGATTGGTGAAGCATGATATTCGGGTTCGCTGACTTCATCATGGTAGTGAATCGCGTGTAGTTCGGATTCACTAAGGCGCGTGTGTTTTCGGCCAGCCTTCGTATTGTGTGATCTGTCAGTTGTTTTATACACCGATGGTGGGGTCGTAAGGACCGTGATGTTGATCTGTTGGTTGTTTTATACACCAATGGTGGGGTCGTAAGGACCGTGTTGTGTGATCGATCGGGTGTTTTTATACGCCGATGGTGGGGTCGCGAGGACCATGTGGTATGATTAGTGATGCGATAGCCGTGTTTCGCTCACGTGTTGTTATGGGTGTGACGATAGTCGATTTTGTACACCTTTGGATTTGGCATTTTCATAGTCGTTTTGGGCGCTATCGGTTTTAGCCTTTTGATTATGATGTTACGGTAGTTGCGTATTGATCGTATTGCGCACTACAAGGGATGTTTAGTGATTGGTGTTATCCGTCAGGATTCGTTGGTTCGGTCTTCATCGTTTCGAATTGTTGACCTTAGGTTGAGACTTGGTTGCTTTTAGCGTTGTACTCGGTAAGGGTACGCTAAGGGGTTGATATCTCTGTACGAGATTGGTTGAGTTTTCCCGCTGTTAGGGAATGAGCATGGTTTTAGTGCTCGGATTGTGGATTTGATAAATCGCGGGTGACGATTTAGTTGTTAAAGGCAATTCAGTGGGAAGAATTGCTTAGGAAAGTCGGTTTGGACTTATGTTTGAGGACCGTGAAGTGTGGTCCGTTTGGTTAAATGACAAGGATCACGAGGACGTGATCGAGTCTAAGTGGGGGAGAGTTGTAACACCCCGTTTTTCCCCGTACATGATTTATAGGTGTATTGTGTATGTACGACAGGCGTATGAAGGGTTCGATACATGTTTGGGTGTTAAAGTCTTGTATGCGAGAAAATGTGTCAGGCCACGTTGGGTGTCGCGGCGCGACAAAGGGAGCCGCGGCGCGGCGTTTCAAATAAATCCAGATCAGAAAGCTTGTTAACAAAGTCACCAGTTCGAGGCAATCGTCGCGGCGCGACGAATTAGGCTGCGGCGCGGCGAATGGTGTGAACTGGCACCAGATTCTTGTAAATTTAAATGAAGTTCAAGGGCAATTTGGTCTTTTCGCGTTTGAGCCAGATTTGAGGATTTAACCTCATCCATTCATTTCATTTCTCATTTTAATTTCCCTTTTCTTTTCATTTTTCCTCTCAAACTCAAACACCCATTTGATTTCAAAAGGATTTTTGGAAAGGAAGGATCGGGAGTTGATCCTTGGCGTAGTTGACAAGTGTGTTCTCCTCGTTCTTAGCTACACGGTGATACTAGTGGTAAGCTCTAACTCCGAAATTCATTTTCGTGTTCATCATTCAAGTTTAGGGCTTTTGATTGTATGATTCATAGGTGAAACCCATTTAGTTGTTAATTGAAGGTTAACACCAAGATTCGGGTTTTTTGTTGTTAATGTCGGGTTTTGGGTTTGGTGTGCAAGTTCATGCTTGTAAGACTTGTAAATGGTGTATAATCACTAGTATTAGTGATTATTGAGGTTTTGGGGACATTTAGGGTTCTTGGAGTTGACTAATTTTGACTAGAGCCAAAATTAGGGTTTGGGGATGATTTTGACCCGATTGTTGATTTATTAAGGTTTATAAACTTAAAATGGATTAAGTTGAAGTATTAAACCGAGTTAAATGTGTTTTGGTGTCAAGACTTGTAAACGGTGAGATTTTGACTTAATAGGTCAAAATTAGGGTTTTGGTGTCAAAATGGGTGAGACGTGTTTAACACTTGTGTTTGGGTTTACTTGGCATATTAGGACCATTTTCACCCGTGTTAGTAATTATTGGTTAGTTTGGGCGCGGTTTGTACTTGGAATTACATTTGGGTCGAATTTGCACTAAGTGTCAAATTGGGTTGGTTTGTAAATCCAATCTAAGTGTGTTGTTGAATTTGTGATAATGGAATAGGTACTTTCCATTGACGAGTTGCGGATTACTTGGTTGCATTCATCAAGGCTTAAGGTGAGTGTTAATATCCTATATGCATGTGTATGTGTAGGATGGGTGCGGGTCGGGTGAAGTGGTTCTCGGTTATAGAGCTTACTTCACATATAGGTGGATTGATGGACTTGTGTGTAGGTCCAATTGGCACGGTTGTGCGTTTTGGTTGACCAGCTTTGACGAGGTGCACACCTTGCGTGTACTCTATCACATGGGCGTGTGATGTGGATTATATAACCCCAATGGCGAAGGGTTAATATTGTGAGTGGAATAATTATGCGTGAACGTATATAATGTATTTATTTGTGTGGTATGAATGTGGAAGTGTCGCGGTGTTCAAGACACCACATTCTAGGTAACGAGTAGTATTGTCACGGTGTTTAAGACACTACTCCTTGTGTAATTGACTTGTGGGATTGTCGCGGTGTATAAGACACCACAATGTCGTGAATGTGGAAGTGTCGCGGTGTTCAAGACACCACATTCTAGGTAACGAGTAGTATTGTCGCGGTGTTTAAGACACTACTCCTTGTGTAATTGACTTGTGGGATTGTCGCGGTGTTTAAGACACCACAATGTCGTGAGAGTGGAAGTGTCGCGGTGTTCAAGACACCACTCATTGTATTGAATGAAGTGTGGGTTCGTCGCGGTGTTTAAGACGCCACATTGTTGTAAGGGTGAGTTAGTCGCGGTGTTTAAGACATCACCCGGGGGACTAGTGATTACGCGGTGTTTAAGTAACACTAGTGGATGTTATGAACTCCAACGGACTTACATGTACCGTTCTCTTGTATACTTGGTTAACCATGGTTATTGTGTTGTAAGCGTAAGCAAATTATGTTATTCGAGAGATATATATACATATATATACATATATATTGTATACATATAATGTTGTATTGTCGTGTTGTAGCTAACCCTCCGGGTGTAGCTTATTGGCATTGTTCACATCGTTGTTGGCAAACTTATATTTTGTTGATGTATCTTTAGCTCATTGCTTAGTGATCTTACGGTATGCTTAGACTAGCTTGCCTTTATGTTTGGATGCTCCGGTATGCGGTATTTGCTATTTTGTGGCGTGTCCATTTTATGCATATATATGTATGTAGTATATTCTCACTCACTAAGCGTTAGCTTACCCTCTCGTTGTTGATATTTTTATAGGTTCGCATGCTTGGCGGCTCGGGTAAGCTTGGGAATTAGAGATCTCGGCTAGGTTGCTTTAGAAGATCTTGCTTTTGGACTCGATTAGGATTTGGGTAGCGTAGTCCCAAATCACCATGCTCGGTTTTGTGTAAACGTAACTAGTTGGGTCATAATGATTATAACCGGTTTACGATTTAATTAATGAACCATTGTATTAAGGAGTTTAAATCATTAATGTATGTTTTAAGTTCGATGAACTTACTTTGATAACAAATACGTTTTGGAATATGTGTAACGGGACCTAAAGTATTATTTAACGCGTATTAAAAAGGAAAAAATTTTATGGGCCGGTTTTAATACGGGTTGGGTTGTTTCATCGAATATGCCCCTTTTTATTAAGTCTGGTAATCTAAGAATTATGAAACAGACACCCTAATTGACGCGAATCCTAAAGATAGATCTATTGGGCCTAACAAACCCCATCCAAAGTACCGGATGCTTTAGTACTTTGAAATTTATATCATATCCGAAGGGTGTCCCGGAATGATGGGGATATTCTTATATATGCATCTTGTTAATGTCGGTTACCAGGTGTTCACCATATGAATGATTTTTATTTCTATGTATGGGATGTGTATTGAAATATGAAATCTTGTGGTCTATTGTTACGATTTGATATATATATAGGTTAAACCTATAACTCACCAACATTTTTGTTGACGTTTAAAACATGTTTATTCTCAGGTGAATACTAAGAGCTTCCGTTGTTACATACTAAAATAAGAACAAGATTTGGAGTCCATGCTTGTATGATATTATGTAAAAACTGCATTCAAGAAACTTATTTTTGATGTAATATATTCTTATTGTAAACCATTATGTAATGGTCGTGTGTAAACGGTATATTTTAGATTATCATTATTTGATAATCTACGTAATGCTTTTTAAACCTTTATTTATGAAATAAAGGTTATGGTTTGTTTTAAAAATGAATGCAGTCTTTGAAAAACGTCTCATATAGAGGTCAAAACCTCGCAACGAAATCAATTAATATGGAACGTTTTTAATCAATAAGAACGGGACATTTCACACCACGGTCACCACAAGTGACCATCATTTTAACATGGTAAATACCATAGTGAACACTTTCAACCTTCGGCCAAACGTCGTCATTCTCTGTCGACGGCCACCACCTTAAGCTTAAAAAAACAATCAAAAGCTTTTCACCACATGTTTTTCAAGTGAGATTCCAAATCCGTTTATAATCAAACCTAACTAAAATATTGTACTACTTATAGGTGATAACAAATTAGTACCATTTTCAGTTTCTTTCTTCTTTTTTTAAACTAGGGTTTGTTTAATTTACTAAAAACAAACACATTTTGTTTTTCTTTTTTTAACCAAACACCAGATCTGGTATTTATTTTAACTACCAAGCACCTCCAGTTCCAAAAAAAATCCAAAATCTGAAATAAATGACATGAGAATTGAAAATAGATAACGAATTAAACCTGGAAAAAATCAGCAGAACTGGTTTAATACTCTAAACCATCACCAGATCTAGCCACAGCGATTTTAAGTTAAAAAAAGGTTGACATCTGCATATGGTGGTGGTCGTCAACGGTGACAGCGGAATAGGGGAGGTGAGGCGAGGTGAGGCAGTGGCGATGGAATAGGGGAGACGGTGGCGACGGAATAGGGGAGGCGGCGCCTGCAGAAATTATAGAGGGAGAGTGAGAGGTTTTTAGATTTAAGGTAGAGTGAAATGTTTAGAGATAGAAGTTAAAATGTCTCCGTCCACAGGCATCTCGTCGGTGGTCCGACTTTACTATTTTTATGTGCTAAAAAGGATCCTGCCTCCTTTCCTACTTTTTCGGCGACGGGTCTCTTGAGCCGGCTTCATCGATCGCTCACCGGTATCCAGGCGGCGATTCCGGGTAGGTTTCTTTCTTGGGATATGGATTTTGGTTCGATTGGGGTTGTTGTTCTTAGGGTTTCGTCTGTTTGGGTTGTGGGGACGGTTTGATAGCTTTACTCGTCCGGCCGTTCGTCGTTGCCGTGTGGTTTCTGTTGGTGATGGTAGGCGACGAATTACGGCGGAATTCTACTTTCTCCTTTGGTAAGTCCTCAGTTCCGATTTAGGTTTTTGGTCGTTTGTGGTTGGCAGAGCATGATTATTGTGTTGTTTGTTGAAATCCGGTGAACTCCGGTGGATTCCAGCGGTCTCCGGTGACATTTACGTTGCCTCGCGACCGTATGTAGCTATCGGCGGTGACCGAGGTGGTTTGTGGTTCTCGGTGGTCTTGTTGTCGCTGACAATCACAGTCGGTCCTCGGCGGCTGCTAACAGCGGCATATAGTGGCACGCGGCTATGAATGGTGCTTGGTGGTTGTCTGGCGGCTTCTCGAGGCTGTCGGCGGTTGAAGGTTACTCCGGTTAATTTCCAAGTTGTTGGCGCCTTAAGAGGCTAAAGGCGACTTTTGATTACTGGAATTTGTAAGCTGGTTTCTGTTGGTGGTCACCGGCGGGAGCCGGCTTCTGGGGTTCACGGGTTTGTAAATCCTTCGAAAATTCGGCGTTAATGGCCCGCTTTCTATTGGTTTGACTTTGCGCTCTTCACTGGTTGGTTGTTGCATACTTGCATCACTGTTGTGTTCATACCTTTCCCGTAGTCAAGTTTATTCGGGTGGGCTCGATGTCGTTGCCGACGTGTATTGACTTAGTTGATCTGGGAAAATTGATGTTTTTCGAAGTGTTCTCTCGGGGTCCTATTTTCTGCTCGAACGGGGATTTGATCTTATTCGACGGGCTTGTGTTTTCTCTGGGTTCGGAGTTGGTACGGGGTCGGTTGGGTGCGAGAGATTACTTTGATTTGCAGGCCTCGGGTTAGGTGCTACTAGAGTGCCCGGTGTTCATATTAGTCATGCGGCTTTTGAGTAGTGGTGATTGAGGCGTTAATACGTGCCGGATTTTATGTATTATTTAGATTTATGATTGATGGTCTTATGTGTGTATTATCTTTTCAATTTCAAGTGTCCGCTCTCTTTCAATGTAATCGTCCATTGTTTATAGGACGATCAGAGCGAGACATTTCAATTTCATTATCCGTGTGTACCACCAGATCTTTACGATCTTTATATATATATATATATATATATATATATATATATATATATATATATATATTAATATTTTTGCCGTAAAAAAAATTAAATCCCTTTTAATTACTATCATCTCAATTTCCATCAGCATAGAGATCACGTATTCATGTGACCATAATACCAAATTGGGCTTCAGCCCATTTAAAAAAATAAACAAAAAGTCCAGTTCAAACAGTAATTAAATTGATACGGTTAGAGTTGTAAAAGCAATAGACCATAATTCTTTTTTTAAATTAAAGTTCTTAGTTTATTAGGAAAAAAAAAAACACTTGTACTTTATTGCGTTTTGATTGGGCTACTATGAATTCATAAGCAATTATTAATTTTTATTTTTATTCTTATTTATCTTTACACTTTTTTTTTTACTTAAATTCTAATGTCAGTTGACAATGTTCTTGAAACAGTTATTAATTTTAATTTTTTCTTCTTTTTTTTTTTCTTCTGTAGATTGAATTTCATTTGAAATTTTGTTGTTTAATTTTATACAGTTTTTTAATCTAATATTATTAATAAAAACTGACATATATATATATTTTTTTAACGGCTATTTGCATCAGCGTATCATTTATTTCAACGACACTCATCATTTGCACACACACACGCTAGGGGGAAACTCTTCACACCCTTCGACACGGAGTACCCAGGTGCTTTGGACCGAACCTCGTAATACAGCCCGAAATGGAACTGCAAACGGGCCCATGTGATAAGCCCACAATATGAAACTTAGCACAGGGATCCTTGAGAAAACCTCCCCCCACAGGAATCGAACCCCCGCCTAATCGTTATAGAACAAGGGGCCCGCCCACACTTAAGCTTCTACCACTCAGGCTACTGCCTCGGTGTCAAAAAATGTATTTTCATAATTCGAAAACAACATGTGTGGTGCTGCATCCTTTATTGTAATATACAGGCGCGAAGCCAGGATCTAAGATGAATGGGGTCACATAATAATAGTGAAATATAGTGAGTAACTAAATTTTAGTTGAAGAAGTGATATTAAGTACAAACATAAATAAATCAAGTTACCTTCTAATATAGATGTTAGAGAAAATTACTCAAATAAGCATTTTTAGGCTTCTCTAAAATATAAGCGGTGTCAGACGAAAGCTTTCAAAAATAAGCATAGATTTTGCCAAAAGTTTAGGCGAATTAAGCGAAAATGTTGATATCCAATGAAAACAGTACACGTCATCAAAAAACTTACGCCTAACTTTTTTTTTTAGTTTTATAATATGATTTCGCCTAACCTACCCAATATAGGCGAATCAGGCGGAAAAGTTCTTAGGCGAATCAGGCGGAACTTTTTAACCAATCAAAAAGTGCCACGAGTGTTTAATTTTTTCGCCTCACCTAATTTTTTAGGCGAATTCGGCAAAAAGGTAAAAACCTTATTTTTTTCGCCTCACCTTATTACTTTAGTTTTTTACTATCGCCTCACATCAATACTATCGCCTAATCTCGCCTCCACCGCCACCGTACCCACCGAACTCCATCGTACTCCACCGCCGTAACCCGCCACCCGTACCCCGCCAACCTCCAGAGTGTTGTTCACTAAACAGTACATTTTCAGATTTTTCTACTAGACATAATTGGTTTTGCGAAGAAAAATCGTTACTGGAGATGGTGTTTAAACGTGCTTCTACCAAGAAGTTCTAACAGTAACTTCGCAATATTGTAGCTAGCACTAATCGGTTGTATTGTAGCTAGTATTAACAATTTTACTTAATTTACATAAAAAAACTATACTCGTAAAGATAAGCAAAATAGCAAATGTCCGTTACACAAGTCGGAAACACGAGAAACTACTGGTAAATAGTAATTGTTTTAAAAAATCACATCCATACATCCGATAAATGTCATGACCCAAACTCAAAAACCTGGTATCGAGTCCTACTCACAAACTAAATTTTGTAAACATTGGGTCAAAGCCTACTTGTTCAAACATTCTTTGCATAACAAGTGAACATATTATGAGAGATGGATTAACACACGAACCAAATCTATTAAACTTTAATTTTCGAATAAAGAGCATCAAGTAGAACAAGAAACATGACAACCATCATACCATATGCATCAAATTAGGTTATTAAATTAATTGTAACTGTGCCTATTTTGTTATACCATATACAGTTATACAATAAAGATTAAAAAAATTCTAATGAATGTGGCGGGGTACGGCGGGGTACGGGTGGTGGGTTACAGTGGTGGAGTACAATGGAGTTCGGTGGGTACGGTGGCGGTGGAGGAGGAGGCGAGATTAGGCGATAGTATTGATGTGAGACGATAGTAAAAAACTGAAGTAATAAGGTGAGGCGAAAAAAAAAAGTTTTTATCTTTTCGCCGAATTCGCCTAAAAATAGGTGAGACGAAAAAATTAAACACTCGTGACACTTTTTGATTGGTTAAAAAGTTACGCACAATTCGCCTAAGAACTTTTCCGTCTGATTCGCCTAGATTGGGTAAGTTAGGCGAAATCATATTATAAAACTCCCAAAAAAAGTTAGGCGTAAGTTTTTTAATGACGTATACTTTTTTCATTGTATATCAACATTTTCGCCTAATTCGCCTAAACTTTAGGCGAAATCTATGCTTATTTTTGAAAACTTTCGTCTGACACCGCTTATATTTGAGAGAGAGGCCTAAAAGTGCTTATTTGAGTAATTTTCTCTAAATGTTATGTATAATAATATTTAATAAATAAGAAATTTATACATAATTACTGTATCTTTTTAGTGAACTTCAAAAGACCTTTTAATTTTAATACTTCATTTTTTTGACCGTTAAAATTTGAAAAATATAAATGTAAGCTGATATTATGTTGAATATTGAATAGATTCAATTAATGGCTCCAATTATCGTATTATGTTTCCACCAATACTGTAGGTGGATTTAAACGAAATAATGACCCATAATTGGTTTAAAATAAAAAGGGTAATGCAAAGGCTTGAACTTGGGAGCCCGCAAACTGAACTAGGGACCTAACCAACTGATCTACAATAACTTATTCATAATACCTACAGACATATGTACATATATAGTGATGTTTGAGTGGGGTCACTTGACCCCACAACTTGATACATGGCTCCGCCTATGGTAATATAGTGTTTTCCCGCTAACCTTAAAATATGAAATCGACCTTGAAGAACTCCAAATGCCCTCTCTACATCCTTTTGTGCGGCTTCCTCACAATCTCTTGGAATATAAATTCGGGATCCTGGAACACCCTCGGATTTGACTTCGGCATCTTCATCTTCTAATTCTTGAATTAGTGCAATAATACGCTCGTCTTCCAAATCGGATTCGGAATTAAGTAAATACGATGCCATTTAATTTAAAAATAGTATGATTAAAAGTGTAAAATTGATAGAAATTATTGAGTTTTGGTGTGTTAAAATTGAGAATGTGTATGGGTTTATATAGATAAATATATAAAAACAACAACAAAACTCAATACCACACAAGTGGTGTATGGGGGAGGTGAGATGTAGACAATTCTTCATCTATCCGAGAATAAAGACAAGCCGTTTTCTCCACCTAGAGTGAAAACACTCTCAAAAGTAGAGAAAGTCATCTCTCTCTCTATTTGACGGATAAAGAGATTGCTTCCGAGTAGACCTCCGGCCAATAAGTAGTAATTTTTTTTTAAAGGAGTATAATAAAATCAAAAATAAAAATTTAGACGTCATGAAAATGGTAGAATCAAATTTCTATGGGTTTTAAATCATGCCTAGAATTCAATTTAGGCTCTAAACGACAGTCAAGACGCCAATAAATCGACACTTGATGTTACTCAAAAATATAGCCGATAGATACATAATTTAAATAAAATAAAAAACTGAAAAATGGGCTTCATAGCCGCCAACGGCTAGTTTTTTGGACCAATCAGCTCACGACACCTCCTTTTGACGAATTTTTTTTACATTAAAAAATTAACTGACGTCCCTACCTCATCAGTGTTGACGCTCGGTTATAGGCGTCAGGAGGCGTCACCCGATGTCAGCACATCGGACGATACCTCTCTGACGTCGCGTTAAAAAATGATATATTTATATTTAGACGTCAATACCTCACACTACACTAACTACAGAGAATAAAAGGTATTGGGAGGGGCCATGGCCAATTTTATGGGAGTAGTAGGTTTATGTTGCTTTTTTCTTTCTTTTTTTTTTTTTTTTTTCCTTATAAAAAAAAGTACTAGCTTATGTATGTGTGTTCCATTAAATTTGAATGAAGTATCTTAATCCTAAATATTAAATTATTAATGGTCGTTTAAAAATTTGTCATATTAGATGTTATCATATGTCGTTTTATAACTAAATGTTGTAGTTTACCTTTTATTTTTAAATAAACAAACATGTGCTCGCATGTGGCTTATTCTTTTTCAATTATTTTAGAGTTTACTTATTTTAATTTTTCTTACTAAAGAAGTTTGTACCAATTTGCGTATATTTAATTATGAGTTATTAATACAATGTTTTAATGTATATATATTGCTGTAAACGATTTTTCGTTTCAAAGACCAAGTCATTTCTACTATTGATACAATGTTAAAATATAAAGCGAAACTATGTTAAAATAACGTGCGAGTCATTTTTACTCGTTTAATTTGTTAGACTCTATTTTTAGCTTAAGTTAGTGCTTCAAGTTCATTTGTGGCCTTATGGTTCATTATCAGAATTAAGGTTTATGTATTCTACAAATATCACATTATAATACAATGATTTCGAAGTTTATATAGTTTTACGTAATAACAATTGCTTTCAATTTAATATGTTTTTATAAGACCATGAATAATCTTGTCTGTGACCTCACAGGCAAATTGTTCACTTTTTGGCCAAAAAGTGCAATCTGCCTGTGACGTGGCAGTGTCAGCATTTGACACTCAAATAACCCTGACGCCCCTCCAGTGTCAAATAGGTCCCACCAGTTTTATTTTTTCTTTTTCTTTTTTATTTTATTATGAATACAAATTATATTACATATAATTAAAAACATATAAAAATTAACCAATACATAAAATTTAACCATTACATAAAATTTAACCATTCATGGTGCGGAATGCGGACGGTAGGTTTCAAATATGCTCAACTAGATCATCGGTTTGTTGGTCGTGCACCGTCCTATCTCTTATCTCTCGGATGATAATGTCTTGATCCCGTCCTCTATTCGGTATCCGTTCTGGACGATTCTCCATATCTTCGGTAATGAACTCTTCCTCTCAATCACTTAACGCAAATCCTTGATCTTCCAAAATCATATTATGTAATATGATACAACAGTCCATAACTCTCCTCATCTTGTTTACCGACATAGTGCGTTGCTAACCTTAAAATATGAAATCGACCTTGAAGAACCCCAAATGCCCTCTCTACATCCTTTCGGGCACTAGCTTGAAACCTAGTAAACTTAATCCTTGGATCATCTGTCGGACATGTAAAACCTTTGACTAGAGTAGCCCAATCAGGATATATACCGTCAGCTAGGTAATAGCCTTTTGTGTACTGATTACCATTTACCTCAAATGGTGCTAGTGGAGATGTTCTTTTTTTAAGTTTATCAAAAACATAGGATTGATTCAAAACATTTATATCATTGTTGGAACCCGCCATTCCAAAAAATGCATGCCAAATCCACAAGTCATACGAAGCAACTACTTTAAGCATAATGGTAGGTTTCTTGTGATCACCCCTAGTTTATTGTCCCTTCAAAGCAACGGGACAATTCTTCCACTCCCAATGCATACAATCAATACTCCCGAGCATACCCTTAAAACCATGTTTCTCCTCACGTTTACTATATAATCTTTGAACATCGTATGCATTGGGAGATCTCATGTAACGTTCTTTGTATAATGTAATAATACATTTACAAAAGTTATCTAAACAAAGTATTGAGGTTTGCTCACTCATTTTTAAATATTCATCAAACATATCGGCTGCAGTTCCATACGCCAATTGGCGTAGAGCCGAAGTCATTTTTTGCAATATTGTAAAAGTCGGACGACCGATAGCATCGAGACGTTCCCTAAAAAATCTAAAATGCTCGGGAATATCATGAGAATCAAAATTAGAAATACCTTGCGATATTCAGAGAAATAGTTCAATCCGCATACGAAAACGCCTTTTAAATTTATATGGCGGAAACACGGATGTGTCACTAAAATAATCCTTCCATAAGTTTTCTCCGGCTTCCTCACGATTTCTTGGAATTTAAATTCGGGATCTTGGAGCACGATCGGATTCGACTTCGTCATCTTCATCTTCTAAATGTTGAATTAGTGCAATAATACGCTCGTCTTCCGAATCGGAATCGTAACTAAGTAAATACGATGCCATGAAATTATATAAATTGTATGATATAATTGATAGAAATGAAAGAAAAATAAAGAGATTTGGCGTGTTAAAATTGTAGAATGTATGAGTTTATATAGATAAATGAGAAAATTGCGCGGATAGTCCCTGTGGTTTGTACCAGCCAGCATGGATAGACAAAGTTGCCGTTTTGAGTGTGGATAGTCCTTGTGACTTAAAAGTGGAGCAAGGATAGTCCAATTCACTAACACTGTTAACTTTTTCCGTTAAAGTTAATCATGTGACAAGCATGTGAGGGCATTTTTGTCATTTGACCTAATATTATATTCTATATAATCAGATTATCCACCTCACTGAATCTATCATATCACAATTCCAAACTTTCAATTCATAAATTCAAATCACACCAATTCAAAACCAAAACACAATTAATATCATTCTGATTCATACTTCTTATTCAGCTTACATTTCAAAATCAGTAAAATAAAATCAAATTCCTATATTCAACATCATCTGCTACAGTACACGAATATTATGCTCCTCATATTCAAAAGTTGATTTCCACAACTGATGATTCTAACTTCGAACAGAGCATAGACTTGTGATTCTTCGACTTCAACGAAGCTTCGTAATTCACTACAACAAATGAACATCAACAACATCTCATCAAATTGATTCGAGTTCTTCGTCATCATAAACTCGAACCGATTTAGTCTCTGGATAAATTGGAGATGTTATAGTAGAAAGTAAAACTGTACGATTGTTTAGTTTCATCTCGTCAAGCTCTGTGCACAATTTCAGATCCAATCATCGAGTTTGGAATTCGAATTCTTAAAGTCAAACATCAAGCACATTCGGTCGAAAAATCAATTGCAACGAATTTGTGATTTTCAGTTGTTAAAATCAGATGTCGAGTGTTTCTATGATGATTTGGAGTAATTTTTATGTAGATATCACGGCCTGAAACTCCTCAGATCTCGATTTTAATTTTGATCTTCAACAATGGTGGTTTTGGTGTTCTTCATCGATTCTTCCAATCTTTGTTGTTTTGGATCAAGCTTATTCACAGAACCTGTAAATCGCTGCTTTATGATCTTAATCTAAGTGATATGGAACCTTGATTTATGATCTCCACGATTTGGATGTTCAACAGACAACGAAGCAGATACAGAATTAATTTCGGATGCACTTGATTTTAATTCGGATGTTAATGTTAATGATGCAGTTAGGATTCTGAAATTTTTTTTTTACACTTCCCTTTTATCTATGAAAATTTTTTGTCTTCAACTTTTTTACTTTAACCTTCACCTCTTCAATAAAAACGAATTGTTACTTTTAAATCTGAAATCTTATGTGTTTTGGTTTTGAATTGGTGTGATTTGAATTTATGAATTGAAAGTTTGGAATTGTGATATGATAGATTCAGTGAGGTGATAATAATCTGATTATATAGAATATGATATTAGGTCAAATGACAAAAATGCCCTCACATGCTTGTCACATGATTAACTTTAACGGAAAAAGTTAACAGTGTTAGTGAATTGGACTATCCTTGCTCCACTTTTAAGTCACAAGGACTATCCACACTCAAAACGGCAACTTTGTCTATCCATGCTGGCTGGTACAAACCACAGGGACTATCCGCGCAATTTTCTCTAGATAAATATATATAGAATTTACAAAAAAAAATAAAAATAAAAGAAAATAGCCGTTAGCCAACGGGCATTTTTTCCAGCCAATCGCCATCTGACACGTACCCCTGACGCCACCCCTCTCTTCCGTGAAATATCTGACTAACGCCCCGGTTTCGTCACCGGTGACGCCCCACTAGAGGCGTCAGGGGGCGTCACCCGTTGCCAGCAGATCTGACGGGACTCCTCTGACGCCGCGTTAAAATTGGTCTAACTAAAATGGAGCACAATTAGCATTCAATGCCACGTCCATTGATTTTGGATTGGACGTGTTATAAAGCACATGCAAGCATCACATGCATTTTAAAGACACAAGTATTATAAAGACAACATGCTCTCCTAAACCGTGAACCCAAAAAATATATATACGACCGCAAGTATTGTACACACTTTTTTTTTTCTTTCTGGAACGGAAAAATATATAAAAAGCTTAGTTAGAAACTAAGTGTGAATTTATATAAACACAACACCAAATCACCAACAATCAACTTAATCAACTTTATCAAATCAACGAATCACAGTATCAAACAAATACACCAAATCAATTGTTCAAGTTAAGTTGAACAATTGTAATAACAGAAAACAAGAAATCAGAAATAATAGATTCAAGATTATTGAATCTTTACAGATCGATTAGATGATGAAGATGAATAAAACCCTAGAATAGAGAGAATACGTATTTGTGTGTGTGTAATCTGAGAACTGAATGAATAAAATAAAGGCACAAGCCTAGTATAAATACCCAGGCCTATTTACTAAATGGATAATAGGTTGGGCCTTCAGCATGAGCTCAATACTTGAGAATAAGTCCACTAGTCTGCAGTCCAAGAAACCATCTGCTGCACTTTATGATCACAAGCCCAACAGCTACACTTTAAAAACTTAATCAACAAGCTTTATCAACATCAAAAAATACCTACACACACCAAACTAAGTTAGAACAAATAAGATTGACAAAATATAACAAGTATGCTTTTTAACACTCCCCCACAAGCTTATTTGTGAATACATCATCCATATGAAGTCTTTTACAAAAATGCTTATGTTGAACAGTGTTTAAACCTTTTGTGAACAAATCTGCAATATTTAAATCAGATGAAATCTTTTCAATTTTTAACATTCCACTTGAAACCTTATCTCTAACATAATGCCAACATATATCAAAATGTTTAGTCCTTTCATGTAACACAGGATTGTTAGAAATCTGAATGGCAGGAGAATTATCACAGAACAAGTTTATAGGTAACAAATTTCCAATTTTTAATTCAAATAAAACTTTTAATACCCAAACCAATTCACAAGTAACAGCAGCCATGGCTCTATATTCTACTTCTGCAGAACTTCTAGAGACTGTTGGCTGCTTTTTACTTTTCCAGGAAATAAGTGAATTCCCTAAAAAAAAATACAAAATCCTGTAATAGACTTTCTGGCCAAAAGATTTTTGCCCCAATCAGAATCAACATAAGCAGAAAGAGTAAGAACATCCATACCTCTGCTGATACAAATACCTTTACCTGGACAACCTTTGAGATATTTAAGTACTCTAAAAGCAAGTTTTAAATGAGAAGAAGTAGAAGCATGCATGAATTGACTAAGTATATGTACATCATAACTAATGTCAGGTCTGGTAACAGTAATATAAATTAGTTTTCCAACTAATTTTTGATAGATGGAAATATTTTTGATAACCTCTTCATTTGAACCATTATAAGAAGAAACATTCATTTCAATAGGAGTTTTAACAGGTTTAGAAGCAAGAAGACCAAAATCATCAAGTAATTCAATACAATATTTTCTTTGAGACAAATTAAGAACATTTTCATTATAAGTGACTTCTAATCCTAAAAAATATTTAAGTATGCCTAAATCTTTTATCATGAACTTAGTACTCAAGAAATGTTTGACAGCTTCAATTTCATTAACATTGTTACCAGTAAGAACAATATCATCAACATAAACAAGAAGAATAACAAACACATCATTTTTGTTTTTCACATACATAGAATAATCATTCTTGGATTGTTTAAAGCCATTTTCAATGAGACATTTAGATAGTTTTTCATTCCACTTCCTAGGAGCCTGTTTAAGACCATACAAAGACTTTTTAAGTCTGCAAACATGAGAATCATTCTTATCAAAATACCCAGGAGGTAAAGTCATATAGATTTCCTCATCAAGATCACCATAAAGAAAAGCATTGTTAATATCTAATTGATATAACAACCATCCTTTATTTACAGCCAAAGTGAGAACAATTCTCACTGTTACCATTTTAACCACAGGTGAAAAAGTTTCATCATAGTCAATACCTTCAGTTTGACTATAACCTTTAGCTACTAATCTAGCATTATATCTTTCAATTTCACCATTAACTTTGTATTTTATCTTATACACCCACTTACAGCCTATTGGTTTTCTATTAGGAGGTAAAGTAGTTAAGACCCAAGTTTCATTTCTGTTTAAAGCTTCCATTTCAGTGTTCATGGCATCATTCCAACATTGACTATTTGCAGCCTCAATATAAGATTTTGGTTCAATTTTTTTTTTTCAAAGAGGCAGTGAAAGAAAGATTTTTATGATTAAGATTAGCATGATTAAGATATCTTTCAAGACCATATTTAACTTTACCAGTCATCTTATAATCATCAAACTTTTTAGGCAAAAAGGATTCTCTAGTGGATTTTCTCAAGTTATCATCAGAAGGAACTTGAACAGCATTTCCCTCAGAATTATCATTTCCAGTTATTAAACTGGGATTACTAGAAGAGGGACCCATCATTGGTGTTGCTGTAACACCATCATCATGAGTATCATTGTCCAATTCAGATTCAGCTTCCTTTTGATCTGAACTGGTGTGATCAAGACCAGCAGACCCAGGAGAACTAAGAAGATCAGACTCTTGACTTCTCAATGATGAGATGTCACCACCTTCACCATGATCAGAATGGTTATCATCATTGGGATCTTGAGAAGAACCACCATGAGAAGAAGAAGTTGAATCTGTGTCAAAAAATTTAATATAATCAGATTCAGTAAAAACATATTTTCCAGAAGTTGATTTCATTTTAAAAGGAAAAATATTCTTATAAAATTTAACATCTCTAGAAACAATAACAGTTTTAGTGTCAAGACTAAAAAGTTTATAACCTTTTTGAGTATTGGAATAACCAATGAAAACACATTTTTCATATTTAGAACCAAATTTATCATGAAGATTAAGATTGGTTGCAAACATAAGCAACCAAAAACTCTTAAATGAGCAAGAGAAGGAGGTCTGTTGTAGATTATTTCATAAGGGGATTTCCTTTTTAAAACAAAAGAAGGTGCTCTATTGATCAGATAGGTGCCAGTAAGAACACAATCTCCCCACATATTCAAGGGTACTCCCCCTTGAAACAGTATTGAAACAGTAGAGATCTTGCTACATTGAGAAGATGTCTGTGTTTCCTTTCAACAATACCCTTTTGTTGTGGTATGTAAACACAGGAAGTTTGATGTAAGATTCCATTAAGTTTTAAGAAATTTGAGAGTGTTATTAAGAAATTCAGTTCCATTATGTAACATCCTAAAATTCATAATTGAAGAAATTTAACTAGTAAATAAAATACTCATATTATAAGTAAAGAAGTTTATTCACATTATCAGTTAATAATAAATAGATCAAACATTATTATTATTAGATAGTTATGGTATTATGTTACTCGAATGGTAACATTTCATAGTATTAAAAGGAGGATGAAACTATTATATGTTAAGCTTGAAATTAAAGATTTGAAAGAATAAGTGGGTTTAATGAGTCATTTGCAACTGTTAAGAGAGTGCCACGTATTTGTTAGTGGAAGTAGAGTAGGGTAATGTGTTATTATCTTAGACAAATGTTTGAATACGTGGCCGTTTGTGATGTTATTTTTAATAAATCAAATCTTACATTGATTATAAAAGAACTACTTGCATCAACATCTAAGAAGTTTACCACACTCAAATGTGAGACAAAGTTTATAAAACAGAAAGTAGAGAGCATCACTAATTGTGAGAAATAGTTGGATTCAAGTAGTATAGTAATGCTAGTACTACAAGATATTAAACAATGGGGCAACTAAAGAAGTCTTGTCGTACAAAACTCATGAAATGAAGCACGAGATTAATTTAGATGCATTCTAACAAAATGATAATAGAAGTCTTTTAAGCAAGTAGAAGAGTACAAGGAAATAAAGCTTATAGTGCAAGCCAATGAAGCATGAGTTCATACTTAAAATCAATGTGAGTACCGTGTTATTTACGAAAACTGAAATATATGCTAGTATGTATGTTATATGCTAAATGTTGCATTAGAGAAGCTAAAAATGTTTGTATGCATTTATATTATATTTTCATGCATGCGATATATGTATATGTATGATGTATGGTTAATGTTTGCCGATCGGTACGATACGAAGGTATACAGTATAACACGTGTTAGCGTCAGGCTTCACGTTGTTCATAGAATGAGATCCATATCTTTAAGATCATATCCAGATACAGAGAAATGATTACGAAAATTACGGTTCGGTTACACATTAACACAAAGATCTCAATATGTATTTTTAAATGAAAGAGCATGTCATGACGTCATGTATGTGGTATTTTTATAGAAAAACGCACGTGCTCACTAAGCTTCAAGCTTACAGTTATTGCATATATCTCAGGTTTAAATGTTCAAGAAATTAAGTTGAAGCAGGGCCTTAAAGACGAGATAAAAGTGATAGAGATTTATAAGTTTCAGAAATGCTCATCTATTTATTATATAGACATTTATGTAAGGAACGTTAAATGTATAGCTTCCGCTGTAAATACATGTACGATATAAAATTGTAATTTTTAGTGCTTCCGCTGTAAACGATGTAAAATGATGTTTAGAAATAGAGGCCGAAAGGTCGGGCGCGTTACAAATGGTATCCGAGCAATAGTTTAGGTGAATTAGGTTAGACTATAACCTAGTCCTAAACTTGAATACTAGAAAGAAAAAAAAGAAGTGAATTAGAAAAGAAGTTAATACGTATAAAGAGTAGAGAAAATAGATGACTTTATAAGTTTCATGCTAGTGCTTATCTACGTAAAGAAATTGAAAAGGTGAAATAAAAAGAACAGAAACTAGATTTAAGAGTTGAATTAAAAAAAATGACATAGTTGAAAATTTCAACAAAGAGTTCATATCACGGCAGAGTAATGAAGCCTCGGAATAAAAGGGCTTATGGTACAAATTAAGAAGTTTAGAGTACAAGTATATGAAGCCATCTAAAAAGGAAATAGATCACAACACTTTACATGTTGACTAGAGTACAAGTAGATGTTGCTTGTTGTATAAGTAAAAGATGCATGAAAGTGTGTTATGTAGGTGATGGTTTAGTTAAAAGCTGAAGGTCTTATAAGAAAATTTATAATTTTTCAAAGAGATGTTCATGACTAAAAGTAAACTCTTAATTTCTTATGTAATTTAAGCTAGCATGGAATGAGAATTATATATCAAATGGTTATGAAGTATATAGAATACTTTAACTAATGATAAAGTGTATGCGAGTGAAGGTGACAATTTATTTTCACATGTGGATGAGAGTAAGTGATGCTAAAATAGCATGGAAGCCAACTAATGAAGACTATTAATATTAGAGTTGATGATTAAACTCCTTTTATTCTTAACATCATGCCAACACACAAGATTTAATAATTTAAGTGGCATGCAAGGAAGTAACGTGGCAATCTAGTCTTAGAGTAGACTAATGACAAAATGCAAGAATAGCTATAAAAGATTCAAGTTTGCTTTCATCTATTTTAGTCTCTACTACGAACACTCCCAACCATGACGTGCTTCCTCCCCAGGACACACCGCCACATCAGCGCCACATCAGCTTTCTCTCTCCATTTATTTTTCACTTCCTCCTTATCACACACCACTACCAACCATGACATACTTCCTCTCCATCACATACCCCACAAAATTAATTAATAAATTAAAGTACAAGTTGTTTATGCCATAGGTACAAATAAATAATGCACAAAAGTAGGTGAGAGAAAAAATATCCCGTCCTCAAATTATTATACACATGACAGAAAGCAGGACGGAAGGAAGAAAGAGAAACGAGGGCGGCCGAGGGCGGGTTGAATGCCATCGGCGCCCTCAAGGGCGAGGTTCAAGAAGGAGTGAGAACGGGGCCCGTTGGGAGTGGTCTACTAAGAAAAGTAAATATGAAGTAAAAAGAAAGATTCAGATCCAGATTTGCAATTAAAAAGAAAAGTAAATACATACATTACCCAACACTTGTCATTCGTGAAACAGAAGTACAAGTTTGTATTTACATGATGTACAAGTTGTTAAACAAGGAAGTAAAAGTGGGAGAAAAATAGATATTAGTCAAAAATATAAACAAAACAAAGAGCAAGAATTTTGTGTTTTTGATTTACAACAAAGAAAAGAACAAAAAGATGATTAGAGATAGATAAAAGACATTATATACTCCCTCCGTCCCATCTTAAGTGTTCACTGTTGATTTTTCAAAGTCTTCTTTTGTCAATTTTGACCGTAAATATTTCTATTTGTGTTATATAATACTTGATGAAAATTATATGGAATGAAAACACATTTAAGACTCAATTCATTCATGTAAGTTCCATCAAATATTATATTGCAAAAATAAAAATATTTATGGTCAAAGTTGACAAATAAAAACTTTGAAAAGTCAACAGTAGACACTTAAGATGGGACGGAGGGAGTAATTAATTATATACTTAAGTCTTGTTATATACGGGAAAAAAAAAAGATTTCAAGTAAAATGATTCAAGTGTACAAGTAAACAAAGCTTAACATACAAGCTTATGAAGAAAGAGTTCTTAAAAAGTAAAGTAAGAACTTAAGAAAAGAAGAGAATAATGAAAAAGTGACAACTTAGAGTTTCTTAGAGTTTTTAACTTAATAAGTTGTTACTAAAAGAAAAATGAGAAAGTGGCGATTAAAGATTACGCCTTATAAAAGAGATAGTTCAGTTTTAAATGTATATTATAAAATAGATTATATGTTGGAGTGATACATTGATGGATATCGGAACGCTGAGTTACAGTTACAGATGTCGGGACGCTGACTTACAGTTACAGTTACAGATTTACAGAAACCAGTATAAGTGTTTATACACTAATAGATACTTGGTTATGTCGGGGCACCGACCAGTCATGCTACAAGTATTAGTGCATTTACACTAATTATTTGGTACAAAAGAAAGAAATTTACAGTTCTATTCAATGTATTCACTAAAACATAATATCTCATTACGGAACAGAAATAGTAAGAATCAAGTATATGATTTAAGACTTTGACATCAAAAGTTGATAAAGATAGGAATATACTCACAGCGTATTGTATTTATTACAAACGTTATAAGATAAGATAACCTACATTACGTTACATAATATTGGTAAGTACACACATGTAAAATACATTGGCAGTGACGTCTGGCCAACGCCTTTGTAAATGTGCATTTACGTGTGCGTGCTTGATATTACCTAATTGTGTAAAGATGTCGGAGATAATGAAATCGCCTAAAACGTTACATGTTTGATGAAAGTAACAAAGAAAAGAGAAAAGAAATGTGAAATATCGTATTCCTTGTGGTATACGTTAGATGTTTAAAAAAATACATTAAAGATACAAGAGTTTTGATGACTTGATATTAAGTCAATTAACAAGTATTTTGAGCAGAGAAATTTACATATGAATTCTTATTTTAGAAAGAGTATAAGTAATGGTTGAAACAAAAGTTTTGAATTATCGAGAATATAAGTTTCGAGGACGAAACTTTTTAAAGAATGATAGATTTGTAACATCCTAAAATTCATAATTGAAGAAATTTAACTAGTAAATAAAATACTCATATTATAAGTAAAGAAGTTTATTCACATTATCAGTTAATAATAAATAGATCAAACATTATTATTATTAGATAGTTATGGTATTATGTTACTCGAATGGTAACATTTCATAGTATTAAAAGGAGGATGAAACTATTATATGTTAAGCTTGAAATTAAAGATTTGAAAGAATGAGTGGGTTTAATGAGTCATTTGCAACTGTTAAGAGAGTACCACGTATTTGTTAGTGGAAGTAGAGTAGGGTAATGTGTTATTATCTTAGAAAAATGTTTGAATACGTGGCCGTTTGTGATGTTATTTTTAATAAATCAAATCTTACATTGATTATAAAAGAACTACTTGCATCAACATCTAAGAAGTTTACCACACTCAAATGTGAGACAAAGTTTATAAAACAGAAAGTAGAGAGCATCACTAATTGTGAGAAATAGTTAGATTCAAGTAGTATAGTAATGCTAGTACTACAAGATATTAAACAATGGGGCAACTAAAGAAGTCTTGTCGTACAAAACTCATGAAATGAAGCACGAGATTAATTTAGATGCATTCTAACAAAATGATAGTAGAAGTCTTTTAAGCAAGTAGAAGAGTACAAGGAAATAAAGCTTATAGTGCAAGCCAATGAAGCATGAGTTCATACTTAAAATCAATGTGAGTACCGTGTTATTTACGAAAACTGAAATATATGCTAGTATGTATGTTATATGCTAAATGTTGCATTAGAGATGCTAAAAATGTTTGTATGCATTTATATTACATTTTCATGCATGCGATATATGTATATGTGTATGTATGATGTATGGTTAATGTTTGCCGATCGGTACGATACGAAGGTATACAGTATAACACGTGTTAGCGTCAGGCTTCACGTTGTTCATAGAATGAGATCCATATCTTTAAGATCATATCCAGATACAGAGAAATGATTACGAAAATTACGGTTCGGTTACACATTAACACAAAGATCTCAATATGAATGAAAGAGCATGTCATGACGCCATGTATGTGGTATTTTTATAGAAAAACGCACGTGCTCACTAAGCTTCAAGCTTACAGTTATTACATATATCTCAGGTTTAAATGTTCAAGAAATTAAGTTGAAGCAGGGCCTTAAAGACGAGATAGAAGTGATAGAGATTTATAAGTTTCAGAAATGCTCATCTATTTATTCTATAGACATTTATGTAAGGAACGGTAAATGCATAGCTTTCGCTGTAAATACATGTACGATATAAAATTGTAATTTTTAGTGCTTCCGCTGTAAACGATGTAAAATGATGTTTAGAAATAGAGGCCGAAAGGTCGGGCGTTACACATTATCACTTCTAAACACTTTTATAGGTTTGTTAAACTGAGTTTTAAACATATTGACAAAGTTTATGATGTTTTCAGTTGTGTCACTTTTATTTGAGAGTAAGAACACCCACACTGCTCTAGAGAAATCATCAACAGTCAAAAAGAACCTAAAACCTTCTCTAGTAGTAACTTTATAAGGTCCCCAAACATCAAGATGAACAAGTTCACCTATGCTTGTTGACACATGATCACTTAAGGGAAAGGGTTCCCTTGTTTGTTTTGCCTTGTGGCATACATCACAAGGGGAAATAATATCATTTCCAAACCCTAATGACTCTTTGAGAACCTGCATTACAGGTTCTGCTGGGTGACCTAACCTATTATGCCAAGTAAACTTAGTTAAAAAAACATGAATTAACATTACAATTTGAAGATTTACCTAGCACATATAGATTATCAAACACATATAAACCTCCATGAACACTACCAGTCCCCAATGTCTTTCCCATGACCCCCTTGTGGGGCAAGTCCTGAATATAACAAGCATGTTCATCAAAACCTATAAACTTTTTACTGTCTCTTGCAATTTTATAAACAGACATTAGATTAACCAAGTAATCTGGGACAACCAATACATCAAACAAAGTGAGATTTAAAGAAATAACACAATCATCAATTTTAAAATTTTTAGTCAATGTACCATTTGGATGTTCAACGGCTAAATTCAAGTCAGAGATATCAACAACATTTATTAAATCATGTTCATTAGTAGTATAGTGTTGATTAGCCCCAGAATCAATGATCCAGCTAGGTTTAGAAAAACCAGAACTCAGATCAGCCATATTAATTTTAGCAAAATAAGAGAAGAAAGATCCTGTACCTGCCATATTGGCTTTAGGATCACAAGAAGATGTCTTTGAATTAATCAAAGACATAAGAACGACAATTTGTTCATCAGAAAAAGGCATGTTTCCTTGAGAAGATGACTCTGCAACAGCAGAGACACTAGAATAGTTTTTATTATTAGAGTTATTATTCCATGAAGTTGAACTATTATGATTAATTTTGTTATTAACCATTTTGCCCTTATAATTTGGAGGATATCCAACAATTTCAAAACATCTGTCAACTGTATGCCCAATTTTTTGACATTTAGTACATTTTAGATTAGGATTGGGACCTCTTTTCACAATATTGTTTTGATTTGCAGTGAGTTTGTTATTAAAAGCAGAAGCAAGAGGCTTCTTAATAGAATGTTGTGAAGTAATTCTATGAGACTCTTCCCTAGAAAGAATAGAATATGCAGTTTTGACAGAAGGAAGAGGATCAGTTGTTAAGATATTACTTCTGATTGAATGATAGGAATCATCCAACCCCATTAGAAATTGCATTAGTTTAATCATTGCATGATGTGCTTTTAGATCATCAGTATTATCAGGTATTTCAACCATTGCATCAAACTGTTTCCACAAAGTATTAAGAGAATGATAATACTCAGAAAGAGTAGAACCATTCTGAGTTAAAGAATTAATTTTTTGATGCAAATTAAAAACCATAGAACCATCAACTCTATCATAAGTTTCTTTCAACTCAAGCTAAATCTCAGAAGCAATTGTAGAAAAAACTTGACCAAGATAAAGTTCTTTTGAGATTGACCCAAGAATCCATGAAAGAACAACAGAATTACATCTTTTCCATTGATTACCCAAAGCTACATCAGTTGCATGTTTCTTGACAGATCTATCCAAAAAACCAAATTTATTTTTAGTTTTTAAAGCCAATGTCATAGCACATTTCCAAACTCTAAAGTTTTCAGTACCAAGAAGTTTAAAAGTAATAATTGGTGTACTAGTAATATCACTAGCATGTAAAAAAAGTGGATCACCGAAATCCAATTTTGAAATTGGATTATCTGATGTAGTAGCATCCCCCATTGAAATAAACAATAAAGATCAACAAATAATACAAAAAAAAACCTATTACACAACTATGCTTGATCAGGTTTTCACCAGTTTCAAGAACTGGGATCAAGAGTTGGGCACAGTTGATGTCTCTTCTACAAAGAAAACAAGGTTAGAACAGTTCAATAGATAAAGAAGGGTTAGAAGTAACCAGATCCAATATCAATTGAATATGCACAGCGGAAGAAAGGAAAAAAACGGATGAATGAAGTCACGAAACCCTAATTTGGAAAACTTGATCTTCAAACCAATAAGAGTCTTCAACGATCTATAAACACACCAACGGATCTTGAATAACCAGAACAAATCAACTAATATATCACCAGAAGAAGAAACAGCCCTAAAACACCGAAACCCTAATTTTAGGGTTCTTGTAAAAAACACAAGAATCGAACGAATCAGATCACCAACAGAGATCAAACCGCTCTGATAACATGTGAATTTATATAAACACAACACCAAATCACCAACAATCAACTTAATCAACTTTATCAAATCAACTAATCACAGTATCAAACAAATACACCAGATCAATTGTTCAAGTTATGTTTAAGAATTGTAATAACAGAAAACAAGAAATCAGAAATAACAGATTCAAGATTATTGAATCTTTACAGATCGTTTAGATGATGAAGATGAATAAAACCCTAGAATAGAGAGAATACGTATTTTTGTGTGTGTAATCTGAGAACTGAATGAATAAAATAAAGGCACAAGCCTTGTATAAATACCCAGACCTATTTACTAAATGGATAATAGGTTGGGCCTTCAGCATGAGCCCAATACTTGAGAATAAGTCCACTAGTCTGCAGTCCAAGAAACCATCTACTGCACTTTATGATCACAAGCCCAACAGCTACACTTTAAAAACTTAATCAACAAGCTTTATCAACATCAAAAAATACCTACACACACCAAACTAAGTTAGAACAAATAAGATTGACAAAATATAACAAGTATCCTTTTTAACACTAAGAAAAAAAAAAGTTACAAGGAATTCAAAGGCGAGTGTAGCCACGAAGACCAATTTAGCTAGGACTTGTGGTACCTCAAAAAAATCTAGTTAAAAGACGACCATACAATGTAATAAAAAACATAAGATTTCCTAGTATTATGATCCTTGAAGATGATGCCGTTTTTAAGCTTCCAAATGAGCCAAAGGGTCGAAATGGCCACCACATCAACTATGAAACGTTTGTTGCCGTTGTGCGAAAATGAGTGAATCCATGACCATAAGTCTTTGACAGTATCCAAGAGGGGAATAGAGATGCCGAGCCAGGAACCAATCTTACACCAAATTTAGTAGCTAGTGTCACATCCAATGAAGAGATGATTTCGGGATTCTTCTGAGACATCACAGAGAGGGCAGCAGTCAGTTTCTACAAAGACGATGTTTCTTTGATGGAGGATTCTGATAGTAGAAAGACGGTCGAGGTTGAGGCGCCAAATGAAGATGTTAGCTTTAATTGGGATTGTTTTGCACCACATGGATGAGACATGGCTCGGGATGGATCCATGTGTTTCAATTAAATGACTCGCTTTCGAAACAATGTATTCGTTGAATGAGGGATTCTCCCAAACCCAATAATCGTCTGTAGATGATAGGGAGATGAGTTGAAAGGAGTTGCACAAATCAGACAGTTGGCTAGCTTCCATGCCTCCTCTAGGCGGACGACGTCAACACCGGCACTAATTAATGTTATTGAAACTTAAAGCAACCGTGCAGTACCGGTCTGTTTTTAATACAAAGAGATGGGGAATCTAGAAACAGGTGGAGTATTGTACACACTTAACTTACCGCTAAATAAACAATTGTCCAATCATAATAAGTTCTTTTACCTCTACACAAGTTTTAACAATTTCTTAGGAATGCAATGTAAAGGTCTTTATTGCTTTAGTTACAATGACTCTATTGTTAGATTTAATTAGATGTTCATATCAAGCTATCAATACAATAATACTCCGCAGTGTAAAGGTCTTTATTGATTTAGTACAATGACTATTGTTAGATTTAATTGAATGTTCATATCAAGCTATCAATACAATAATACTCCGTAACCCGTATAATTCCAACATCGACTCATCATATAGATTAGTGTATGGTTATGTTTAAGTTGGTATCTGTTATCATAGAACAATTTATAAGTACGTAATACGATTGATGAGACAAGAGTGGTATGCAATTAGTATTTGGAGTTAAGGAATAATTAATGATGCTAACATATAACAAAATTTAATCAAAAAAATGCAATAGTCCTATGTCTACGTGCAAACATGTTCAGGATGACATATAAAAGAAATAAGATACGGAGTACGGAGAATTAGTTATGAATGTACAAATAAAATAAAACGCTTTTGCCCGATGATGTGTGACGAAGTATTGGGAAACGTTTAAATCAAATATTTGTCATGAATTTCATGTGTATAAAAACTAATATAAGTCTTATAAATAATCTGTGTTTTAATTGTGAAATGTTGAATTTGAGGGATATCAAACTCAGACAACGAAGAAACATATACTCTCGTAGTGGCAAAAGCTGAGGAATAACATATTCTGACATGACTGAGGGAAGTTGTTAGGATGGAGATAATATCTTGGGCAAATTCAGTGGCGATTCTAGGATCAAAACCTAATGGGGTCCCAAAATTTTATTTGATAACTTTCTTACACAAAATTTTAAATTTGTCGGGTCAAATCGGGTCGGGTCATGCTCAAAACAAAAACATAAAATGGATAATACTCGCAAAATATAAGGTCGTATTTTTTACTATTGTCATTATAACAACCATCGTAATTTATAGTTCAATATTTTATTTTGGGATGTTTTAAATTAATTGTTCACTTTCATAAATAGAAAATAACTAGTGAAGGGACTCGTGGTTTCACGAGATTGTATAGGAAAAATTGTTGAATGATATTTTATAGATGACAAATGTTATATAATGAGAATGTAGATAACATAGCATAATTGATCAAGTTGAAGAAAATAGAAAACACGAATATTTTAGCGAATAGTTATAACAACCAAATTAAAAAAGTACAATCCAAACACATAGTCTCAAAATAAAAAACTTAACAAAAGAAAGAAAAACATTCTTAACAATTCATTCATTTCCAAGATCTAACACATCTTCTTCCTTGTAGTTCCTTCTTGTAACTGTTGAGAAACAAACATCAACATCAAGAGGTAATATGTAGAAAAATTGCTCAATGTGTATATAACTAAAAATAGTTTATTCATAAAATTTATGTTGAGTTTACCTTTGTAGTAATTAATTTTTTTAAATTGAATTAGCAGAACATGATCTTCTTTGTTGTTTCCAGCTACATAATTGTGCATCTGTTGTGCAGATTCATAGCACAATTTGAATTTTAACTTCAAATAACTACACAATAATAAACAATGCATTAGTTCCTATCATCTTTTTGCTAATTAAGCATATAAAAAAACGGTTGAAAACATACTCAGAATCCTCTAATTAAAGCTTGATACGGGTTTTAGAATTGTTAAAAGAAGCTTAATTTCATCGCTTGAGCTGTTTTTTAAGAAGTTACACTAAAAAATTGTAATGCTTACTTGAACTTGTCTTGGGATCTCGTAATCGTGGCAGCAAGTCTAAACATTCAGATATCTACAACCATTATGCAGAAAAGAAAACACTTACAAAATTACATTTACCTAACTATTCATACTTAAAAAAGATAATTCTTTGACATCCAGCTAATACAAATCAAAATAATGAAAGGGAATATAGTTATACTTAATATTGGAAGAAAAATCCCATATTCTTAACCAACAAAATCAAATATGAGATTGCAACTACATTAACAAAAACTAAACTTGAGATTAGAAAAAAAGAAAGCATAAAATGAAATAAAAAAATTTAAAAGCAAAACGATTATAGTACATAAAGGGATAAACAAAAGCTTATGGCAGCGATAGCTACTAACAAAACGATTATAGTACATAAAGGGATAAACAAAAGCTTATGGCAGCGATAGCTACAAATAAAATAATGTTTATAAAATCATATATTATCGTTAAAACGTTATAATGCTATCTGAAATTAGGCGGCAATATAAACAATGCTAACTCCCATTTCTTCATTGTAATTAGCAATTAAGAGAATAATATCTTGAAAGTGAAGGGTTCCCTTAAATATAACCCATCAAGAATGAAAAATACCCATTTTAGAGAAATAGAAAAAGATTCGAAATTTGTTCATCACCGAATTCAGGGGTTTGAAACACAGTGAGTTTCTTTACCGTTTATTATAATCAACATTACGCTCCATTATATTCTGCTAAAAAGTGAATATACATCTAAACTAAGAACTTTTATAAAACATAGCATATTTACTTTTCATGACTTTTAATATAAACATGAAAATTTTACTAAAGAGCTCTATTTTCTGAGTCATGTAGAGTTTCTTTAGCACCTCGATTTTCATTTTACCACAAAACAAAATTTAATAATCAAGTATTTATGTAAAAGAACTTGAATGAAGCACCTGACATTTTCAATTTGAGATAGTGCCCAACTGTCATCGAATAAATCCATCATCAAGTGAGCAAATTCCCATAAAACTTACATTTGATGGTAGGAAAATTCCCATAAAACATTCATCTTCAGATTTGAACAAACAAATTTCAGCCAATTTGATAGCTGCTATAACACCAAATCAATTAGTATAACAGTTTCTTAGATAATGAGTTTTGAGCACAAATATTTCATGAGATACTGTTGGCACATTTAAACACACTTACTAATAAACCACACCAAAGAGGATCTTCCTAACATAAGTAACAAATTCCAGCCAATTTGATAGCTGCTATAGCACCAAATCAATTAGTATAACAGTTTCTTAGATAATGAGTTTTGAGCACAAATATTTCATGAGATACAGTTGGCACATTTAAACACACTTACTAATAAACCACACCAAAGAGGATCTTCCTAACATAAGTATAAGTACCTGACTTGTAATTGCCACCGTTATATAGTAGAACTCCTTTTGCATAACGAATTTGTGAAGCAAACTCGCAGGCTTTTAACTCGAAGTCTTCAAGACCACCAAGATCCCATAAAGTAAGATATATACCATAATGATGACTTGGATAATCAAGCATAAGTGTATGTATTCTGAAAACAACATAAGAGAATAGTATTATTTTTCAAGAGTTTCTTGTTTCCTAAAAAGAAAGATACACAAAGTTATTTACCGAAACAAAACTTTAACTACCGATTTGTTTCATCGAAAGAAGATGCATACTTTGATTCAAGACAAAGTGTCTAACAAAAATAGGTTACAAAAGCATCAATAGCATCAATAGGAAAAAATTTCAACTAATGTGATTATCCTACAATAAAACCATCTACAAAACTCCATAATGAATATTAAATTAGGTATTGAGAAAAACATAAAAACCTTACACATGGTTATAGCCGAATTTCTCTCCATCATTTCTTCAAACACATGGTGTGCGCCAAATAAAGTGATTCTATTTTGTTTTAATCACAAACTTTAGCAAATTTATTACACATCAAAAGTTACCAAGAGCAAAAGTAGCTGGAGTAAATCATTGAAAATAAAGTATGAAATCAAACATTGTATCCAAACAAACCGTACCCTTACAATATCAGAAACGGCTAAACTTCAAAGTCGCATAAAAAAATATACCATTGTAAGAAATATAAGGTTATACCTGGAAAAAGTTAATGAACAGAACTTGACAATCTGAAAAAACGAATTGTTGAAGCTTAGTAAATGCTAGATAAGAACTTCAGAAAAAAAAAAGAGATGACTCTATTAGTAAAAAGAATACACATAAATATACATCATCTTCAATACCAACTGTAATCCTATCGTAGTAATTTAAAAGATGCCCAGCATAGGTAAATATTTTTGTAGTAGACCAAAGTACAAACATCATTCCTGATGAACACAGATTAAAGATTTAATCTCTAACAATTATTTAATAATTGGATAAATATAAAGAACACGTACAGTAAAACACATCTTGAAACCAAATGGTGTTTCTTATTCTCAAAATCAAACTCAGCTCAAACCTCTAAATGGTTAATACACTCCCTAGAAATTAAAATAAATAAATAAAAAAAAAATCAAAAACCCACGTTTTATTTTGGATATAAACCAAAACCCAGTGAAACTAACCTAAAGCTCCATCAAATCAGTAATCTAATAACACCAACCAAGGTCTGAAAACCCATTCAGAATATAAACAAAAAACGTCAACACATACGCAAAACCTACAAAAAGATCAAAATCAATATTAAAGATTCAAAACTTAAACCAAAAATTACAGCAAATGATAAATCAAAATATAATTAAAATAATGCAAGATTAGATATACCTCAAGCCAAATCACAAAAATCGTGAAACTTTATGCCGCTCTGTATGAATTTTTTTCTCAAATGAATGTTTACAAACATGCGCAAGTTAGGGACGATCACTTAAAATCAGCTGATGAAGAAGAAAGAATTGAGAAGAAAGAATCGAGGGTCGATTAGGGGTTTATTTTAGGGTTTATTTTGAATTTTGAATTGGGAAAGGAACGACAATTGAGTGAAGGAGAATATATTACGGAGTACAATACATATTGGACAATGCAATTGGTAAAGGTTAATTTTTGGGCGGTGACACATTGAAGGCGTGATAGATATTAGAGTTCCAAGACAATAGTTTGTTTCAAAAACATGTGTATCGACAGGGACATGTTAGCCCTGTGTTGACTTTGTCAACTCATCCAGCGGTCCCCAGTAGCCCACTGGAGTCAGGCGAAACACCATCACCCATTTCCCTACAGCATGTCAGGCCCGATAAATGAACCTGCATTGTCATTGTTTTTGAAAAAATATTACAGCTATAATATCTTATGTATCTGCTACGCTGTATTAATTTTTTTTTTAATTTTTGTATCTGCTACGCTGTTTTTTTTTTTTTTTTTTTGTAATTGTTTAATTGAAAAATAATCACCCCTTAATGACATCATCAAAGGCCCTAGTTTTTTTTCTTTCTTTTTTTGATTTTTTTTTAAGCAAGGGAAAGCTTTTTTATGACATCACTTTTTTAGACTAATATAAGAATAGAATAGATAAGAAGATTAAGCTCTACTATGCTTTTAATATATGTAGATAGAAATAGAAAAAGAAAAACTAAGGGTTAAATTGAAAAATAAATAAAAAATATAACTGTTATGACATTTTCTTAAACTATATGTGTTTCGTGTGATGACAACTAAATATACATATAACGGAGGGAGTATTTTATAATGTTTACATTGAAGTGTCAAAAAACAATTTATATCATTCCATAACATAATATATGGTTAATCTACTCAAATGATCCACTTATATGTATGTATTGGACCAATAATTGTTATTATCAGTAAAGTGATGATGAGATATATATTGTGTGCTTCCCACTTAAATGTGTGTTTATTTTTATATTTATTTAATATATTCAATACTCATGCTATAAAATTATAAGTACGATAATTTCAGATACTTTATTAGTTCAAACTATCAAATTATAATCTCTGAAAATTTATGGGGTTCCATTATTATATTTAGTGGTGACCTATACCAAAAAAATTAAAATTTTGCAATAAATTTCGAAAACTAGTGGTGTCACAGGACCCCATAACTTCCTTACTAAACTCGCCACTGCCCACTTATATGTATGTATTGGACCAATAATTGTTATTAACAGTAGAGTGATGATGAGATATATATTGTGTGCTTCACACTTAAAGGTGCGTTTATTTTTATATTTATTTAATATATTCAATACTCATGCTAGAAAATTATAAGTACGATAATTTCAGATACTTTATTAGTCCAAACTATTAAATTATAATCTCTAAAAATTTATGGAGTCCCATTATTATATTTAGTGGTGTCCTATACCAAAAAAATTAAAATTTTGCAATAAATTTCGAAAAATTAGTGGTGTCACAGGACCCCGTAACTTCCTTACTAAACTCGCCACTGGGCAAATTACATAAAAAATTACCAACATATTTTACCTGTTTTTTTATTTCGATAATCTATTTTATTCGGATAAAAAAATGAGCATTTTTTAAAAGTTAATAAAAATTAAAGGTATCGTTAACTTTCTCTCTTAAATTATATCATGTGTCATACATGTGACATGTGAGGGTACTTTCGTCTTTTGATCGATTTCCTTCATCTTCTTTCTTTCACCAATAACACAAATCTGAATTTGTAACTTCAACAAATCATCATTCTCAAATAATACATATACATATATACTATAAATAATACTCCGTAATTACCACTTGATGCTTAATTATTAATTATGTACTATAAGTATTTATTAATTCAACAAACAGTAATGACGATTTACATACAAAGCATCTTCGAATTTCAGAATCAAGAATAACCAGATGCGTTTTTCTTCACATAAGCAGGAGAATCAAATTCGAAATATAGAATTCTAAAGTAAAGTTGTTTAACAACAACATCTGAATGCTCTAAAATAGATTTTAAGGCCTAAAACAACCTATAATTTCTTAATTTGATTTTTGAAGGCTCGTTTGACTCTTGTTAACTGAAAAATAACTTCAGATTTAAGACGAATTTGATGATGTTAATCACTTCCAATGAAGCACAAAGCTTAGGTTTATGATAAGCAACAAGAATCTAGGCTCGATTTGAGGATATAACTTTGAAATGCAAAATCCCCAAATTCATGATGAAGAGCAAGAAGAACAAGGATGAAGATGAAGTTCTTAAAACTGAAAATATTTGTGTCTTTGTTTGAGGATGATCTGATGAAGATGATATACATAAAAGAAATCTCAGCTTTGATTTTATGAAATGATGTTTATGTTTTTAAGAGATGTTAAGATAAGGGTTTTGATTAAAAAAAAAAAATGATAGTCGACATGATGATGAAAACATGATAAGTCGGTGATGATGGAATGTACTCTAAAACACATTTGGCTATGCTTTGATAAAAATACCCCACATGTATGGCATATGATAGAACTTAACGAAAAAAGTTAACGACAACCATCTTTTTGAATAATTTTAAAAAAAAAACATTTTTTTATATCCGAATGAAATAGATTACCGAAAATAAAAAAATATGTAATATATGTTACCTTTTTATGTAATTTACTCTAATATCTTTTGTATTTCTCTTGTTTCTTGTTTAATTTGTTAAGCAGGCGAATATATAGACTTTAAGTCTTTAAGAGGAATTATAAAGTATCTCTTTATTATCTCAAACCTAAAAATTAGATCCATAGTTCATTCATATATGTAATTAGGTTTTTGAACTTGTGTGTTGCACGAGTGTGTAAAAATTTGTACAAAAAATGTAATTTGCAGTTCACATTGGTATATGTATAATGATACGAAAAAAATAGGAAAAGTATAAGAATTATCTAAGAGCCCGTGGAGTTGACAAATTTTAAACTTGTGCGTTGCAAGGTGGGTAAATAATTGCGGCAAATTAATTAATTTTTTTCAAACTATTATTCTTTTAAGTTTAAGAGTCCGTGATGTTCACAAATATTAAATGTTTTTTTTTTTGAGTTTAAGAGTCTGTGGTGTTGACAAATTTTAAAAGTGGTTTTGGGTGGTGTTAGTAACTTAATGTCCACAAAAATTTTTTTCTCACCATTAATATCTTTTTAATTATATACTACGTAATATTTAGAGAAAATATGAGTACATTAATTTTTTTTCATGAAACGTAACGTTAGTAAAGTCTAAGTTATATTATTTTAGAATTATTATATACTATTTTTTTTTTTTTGAATAAAAGTGTAACCCTCGAGTTTTGTTTTAGAAAAGTTGTTATACATTTCAGCAAAATAATGGTACTTGGGGGAGTCGTCATGTATAATTAATATTATAATAGTTATATTTATGTGTTTATAAATATTTTAAAGATTTAAATTGTAAATTCAAATTATTTTCATATTTATTGCTAAAATAAATGTTCTGTTGGTAGTGCATCGAAGTTCCTTGTCGAATACAAATTATTGCGTTTAGTTCGTAAAATTATTTCAATTGAACGGTGATAGCGGTGAAACCTAACTCACGACGAACAGAAAGATAAATCCGTTAAAATTTTTTGGTGAGTTTATATTAAACAGTTAATTAACTTTTATAATCCTGAAGTTATCTTTTATATCCCTGATAAATTACAATTACTAACCAAATGTGAGGGGAATAAATTGTAATTTGAAAAAAACAAAAATAATGAATATCCCTGTACATATATATATATATATATATATATATATATATATATATATATATATATATATATATATATATATACTCCCTCCGTCCCAAAATAACTGTCATGTTTTGACTTTTTGAGTCTTTTCTCATCAACTTTGACATTAAATATCTTTCTTTGTGTTATATAATATCGAATGAAAGTTATACCAAATGAAAATACATTCGAAAATAAATATATTCATATAAATTTCATCAAATATTCTATAGCAAAAATCAACAAATATTTGAAGTCAAAACTTATTAAATTGACCTTGAGAAGTCCAACAGGACAATTATTTTGGGACGGAGGGAGTATATATATATATAGGGGTAGGATCAATGGGAAGTAACCAATCGGGGGAAGGAAATTTTTGTTTTCTTCGTTTTTTTTAGAATTTTTTTCAGGCATCAAGATCACACGAAAATATGAACATTTAAAAAAGACACTTCGTGATGAATGTTATTATTTAGGCGGGAAAACGATCCACAAAAATAACATTCAAGATAATATTGATCGTGAAGAATGTTTTTTTATGTTTTATTTGGTCCATTGACCATTATTAACTTTGGTCCATTGGTTGAGAATTTTCTTTTATTTGACCGGTTTTCCGTGGTTCCTACTATTCCCCCCTCCGGAACCTCTTCTTCTTCCGGTTCCTCTTCTTCTGGTTCCTCTTCTTCCGATTCCTCTTCTTCCGGTTCCGTTTCCTCTTCTTCCGGTTCTTCGGGAACTTGTGAATCTTGCCAATATATATTCGACTCTTCGTTATTATTAGGTGAGTCAATGGGATTTGTGCTAGAGGTAGACATCTATCACACAATATCAAACATGTTAAGAGATTAATATATCACATAATATTTACATGTTAATAATATATAGTTTCCAACAAAAATGTTAAGCAATCATTTTTAAAGAAAACACGGTCGAAGTCCAGACTCACTAATGCATCCTAACAAACTCGATAAGATACACTAATGCAAATTTTCTGGTTCTCTAAGACCAACGCTCTGATACCAACTGAAATGTCCCGTTCATATTGATTATAAACGTTCCATATTAATTGATTTCGTTGCGAGGTTTTGACCTCTATATGAGACGTTTTTCAAAGACTGCATTCATTTTTAAAACAACCATAACCTTTATTTTATCAATAAAGGTTTTAAAAGCATTACGTAGTTTATCAAATAATGATAATCTAAAATATACTGTTTACACATGACCATTACATAATGGTTTACAATAGAAATATATTACATCGACATATGTTTCTTGAATGCAGTTTTTACACAATATCATACAAACATGGACTCCAAATCTTGTCCTTATTTTAGTATGCAACAGCGGAAGCTCTTAGTATTCACCTGAGAATAAACATGCTTTAAACGTCAACAAAAATGTTGGTGAGTTATAGGTTTAACCTATATATATCAAATCGTAACAATAGACCACAAGATTTCATATTTCAATACACATCCCATACATAGAGATAAAAATCATTCATATGGTGAACACCTGGTAACCGACATTAACAAGATGCATATATAAGAATATCCCCATCATTCTGGGACACCCTTCGAATATGATATAAATTTTGAAGTACTAAAGCATCCGGTACTTTGGATGGGGCTTGTTGGGCCCAATAGATCTATCTTTAGGATTAGCGTAAATTAGGGTGTCTGTTCCCTAATTCTTAGATTACCAGACTTAATAAAAAGGGGCATATTCGATTTCGATAATTCAACCATAGAATGTAGTTTCACGTACTTGTGTCTATTTTGTAAATCATTTATAAAACCTGCATGTATTCTCATCCCAAAAATATTAGATTTTAAAATTGGGACTATAACTCACTTTCACAGATATGTCCTTCCTCGAAAATAAGACTTGGCCATGGATCGATTCACGAACCTTTACAAATATGTACATATATATCAAAGTATGATCAAAATATAATTACAACCATTTTTATTATGTTTTAAAGACTTGAGTGTATTAAGTCAGTTGTCCTCGTTAATAACCTACAACTAGTTGTCCACAGTTAGAAGTACAGAAATAAATCGATATATATTATCTTGAATCAATCCACGACCCAGTGTATACACGTCTCAGGCTAGATCACAACTCAAAGTATATATATTTTTGGAATCAACCTCAACCCTGTATAGCTAACTCCAACATTACTGCATATAGAGTGTCTATGGTTGTTACAAATAATATATATACATGGGTCGATATGATATGTCAAAACATTTGCATACGTGTCTATGGTATTCCAAGATTACATAATATATTAGAATACATGTATAATACAATATAAGTTAGCTAGGATATGATTTGTATAGATTTGTTAAACATTTCTCGTAGCTAAAAAGATCAAAAATATCCAATCTTGTTTTACCCATAACTTCTTCATTTTAAATCCGTTTTGAGTGAATAAACTTGCTATGGTTTCATATTGAACTATAATTTAAGAATTCAAACAGAAAAAGTATAGGTTTATAGTCGGAAATTTAAGTTACATGTCAATTACTAAAGAGGTAGTCATTTTCGTCGAAAGAACGACATCTTGATGACCATTTTGAAAAACATACTTTCACTTTGAGTTTAACCAAGATTTTTAGATAAAGTTTCATGTTCATATGAAAAATCATTTTCCCAGAAGAACAACTTTTAAATCAAAGTTTATCATAGTTTTTAATTATCCAAACCAAAACAGCCCTCGGTTTCACTACGACGGCGTATATCCGATTTTATGGTGTTCATCGTGTTTCTAGGTTTTAAATCATTAAGTTAGCATATCATATAGATATAGAACATGTGTTTAGTTGATTTTAAAAGTCAAGTTAGAAGGATTAACTTTTGTTTGCGAACAAGTTTAGAATTAACTAAACTATGTTCTAGTGATTACAAGTTTAAACCTTCGAATAAGATAGCTTTATATGTATGAATCGAATGATGTTATGAACATCATTACTACCTCAAATTTTCTGGATAAAACTACTGGAATTGAGAAAAATGGATCTAGCTTCAAAGAATCCTTGGATGGCTTGAAAGTTCTTGAAGCAGAATCATGACACGAAAACAGTTCAAGTAAGATTTTCAATCGAAATAAGATTGTTATAGTTGTAAAAATTGAATCAAAGTTTGAATATGAATATTACCTTAAATTAGAAATATAACCTAATGTAAATAACAAAGGTTCCTTGATCTTAGATGATTACTTGGAATGGATTAGAAATCTTGGAAGTAGACTTGCAAACTTGGAAGTATTCTTGATTTTTATGAAACTATACTTATGGAATTTATGAAGAACACTTGGAACTTGAAGATGGAACTTGAGAGAGATCAATTAGATGAAGAAAATTGAAGAATGAAAGTGTTTTTAGGTGTTTTTGGTCGTTGGTATATGGATTAGATATAAAGGATATGTAATTTTGTTTTCATGTAAATATGTTATGAATGATTACTAATATTTTTGTAATTTTATGAGATATTTCATGCTAGTTGCCAAATGATGGTTCCCACATGTGTTAGGTGACTCACATGGGCTGCTAAGAGCTGATCATTGGAGTGTATATACCAATAGTACATACATCTAAAAGCTGTGTTTTGTACGAGTACGAATACGGGTGCATACGAGTAGAATTGTTGATGAAACTGAACGAGGATGTAATTGTAAGCATTTTTGTTAAGTAGAAGTACTTTGATATATGTCTTTAAGTCTTTCAAAAGTGTAAGAATACATATCAAAACACAACATGTATATACATTCTAATGGAGTCGTTAAGTCTTCGTTAGTCGTTACATGTAAGTGTTGTTTTGAAACCATTAAGTTAACGATCTCAATTAATGTTGTTAAACCAATGTTTATTATATCAAATGAGATGTTAAATTATTATATTATCATGATATTATTATGTATGAATATTTCTTAATATGATATATACATTAAAATATCGTTACAACGATAATCTTTACATATAAGTCTCGTTTCGTAATTCTTGAGTTAGTAGTCTTGTTTTTACATATGTAGTTCATTGTTAACATACTTAATGATATATTTAAATATCATTTTATCATGTTAAATATAGTGTATCAATATCTTAATATGATACATATGTATTTAGTAGACGTTATCATAACGATAATCGTTATATATATCATTTCGAGTTTCTTAACTTAGTAATCTCATTTCTTATGTATATCACACATTGTTAATATACTTAGTGAGATACTTACTCATCATAATCTCATGTCAACCATATATATATATGTCTATATATACCACAACATGTAGTTTTTACAAATTTGTAACGTTCGTGAATCGCCGGTCAACTTGGGTGATCAATTGTCTATATGAAACTTATTTCATTTAATCAAGTCTTAACAAGTTTGATTGCTTAACATGTTGGAAACATTTAGTCATGTAAATATCAATCTCAATTAATATATATATAAACATGGAAAAGTTCGGGTCACTACAGTACCTATCCGTTAAATAAATTTAGTCCCGAAATTTTAAGCTGTTGAAGGTGTTGACGAATCTTCTGGAAATAGATGCGGGTATTTCTTCTTCATCTGATCTTCACACTCCCAGGTGAACTCGGGTCCTCTACGAGCATTCCATCTAACCTTAACAATCGGTATCTTGTTTTGCTTAAGTCTCTTAACCTCACGATCCATTATTTCGACGGGTTCTTTAATGAATTGAAGTTTTTCATTGATTTGGATTTCGTCCAACAGAATAGTGGGATCTTCTTTAGCAAAACATTTCTTCAAATTCGAGACGTGGAAAGTGTTATGTATAGCCGCGAGTTGTTGAGGTTGCTCCAGTTGGTAAGCTACTGGTCCGACACGGTCTATAATCTTGAATGGTCCAATGTACCTTGGATTTAGTTTCCCCCGTTTACCAAATCGAACAACGCCTTTCTAAGGTGAAACCTTAAGCATGAAAGGACCCGTTCATATACATTATAAACGATTCACATTAGTTGATTACATTGCGAGGTATTTGACCTCTATATGATACATTTTACAAACATTGCATTCGTTTTTAAAAGATAAACTTTCTTTACATCGAAAATTGACAGACATGCATACCATTTCATAATATCCACTATCCAACTATAAATTGATTTAATAATAATCTTTGATGAACTCAATGACTCGAATGCAATGTTCTTCGAAATATGCTATGAAAGACTCCAAGTAATATCTTTAAAATGAGCAAATGCACAGCGGAAGATTTCTTTAACACCTGAGAATAAACATGTTTTAAAGTGTCAACCAAAAGGTTGGTGAGTTCATTAGTTTATCATCATCATTTATTTCCATCATTTTAATAGACCACAAGAATTTCATTTCCAGTTCTCATAAATATACGTCCCATGCATAGAGACAAAAATAATCATTCATATGGTGAACACCTGGTAACCGACATTAACTAGATACATATAAGAATATCCCCTATCATTCCGGGATCCTCCTTCGAACATGATATAAATTTCGAAGTACTAAAGCATCCGGTACTTTGGATGGGGTTTGTTAGGCCCAATAGATCTATCTTTAGGATTCGCGTCAATTAGGGTGTCTGTTCCCTAATTCTTAGATTACCAGACTTTAATAAAAAGGGGCATATTCGATTTCGATAATTCAACCATAGAATGTAGTTTCAATTACTTGTGTCTATTTCGTCAAATATTTATAAAAGCGCATGTATTCTCAGTCCCAAAAATATAAAGGGTAAAAAGGCAAATGAAACTCACCATACTGTATTTCGTAGTAAAAATACATATAACGTCATTGAACAAGTGCAAGGTTGGCCTCGGATTCACGAACCTAAATTAATTATATATAATTATGTGTTGGTCAATATTTATCTAACAAATTAGGTCAAGTCATAGTGTACCACAATCCTAATGCTCGAGACTAATATGCAAAAGTAACAAAAGTAAATTTGACTCAAAATAATTTCCAAAAATCTATACATGATTAATATATAGTTTAAATATCATCGTTTTATATTTTTAAATATTTTTAAAAGATTTATTAGAGTAAATAATATAATTTATTTATTAATAAATAAAATTTTATATTAAATTTATATAGTATAATATACTTTTATATATATTAAGTAATAAAATTTATAGGGTTCATTTAATATCATAAAGATAATATGATAGGTATTATTAAAGTAAGTTATTACACGTAGTAAAATATGTTTGTATCACATATTTATTTGATAAAATAATATCTATAATGATAGTAAGTAAAAGTTGTATTATTTTGTAATAATAATTATTATTATAAAAATATCAATATTTATAATTACTAAGATGACATTATGATAAAACGATAATTCTAATTATGATAACTTTAATATTTACGATAATTTTTAATATTATCTTTAAAATAATAATTCTATTTAAAATAATAATAATAATAATAATGATATTTTATAGTAACAATGACATTTCTATTAAAATGATAATTTTTGTTAAAATGATAGTTTTAATACTAAGGATACTTTTAATAATAATAGTAATGATAAAAATAATAAGAACGATAATTTTATCTAAATCAATATCTTATAATATTTTAATTTCATCATGATACTCTTACTCATTATTTTCTAATCGTTTCGTTTAATAGCTTTTAATCGTCTTTTATATCGTGTTCATAATAATGATAATAATAGTAATCAAAATAATTAGGTGTTACAAATATTTGTTTTAATTACACTAATATTAATAATGATAGTTACTATAACATTATTAACGATAATACTAATAATTATCGTAATGATAATATAGTAATAGTAATAATAATAATAACAATAACAATAACAATAACCATTTTTAAATAATGATATATATATATAAATAATGATAATAATAATAATAATAATAATAATACTAATAATAATAATAATAATAATAATAATAATAATAATAATAATAATAATTGGATAATAATAATAATACTAATTATAACTTTAACGATAATAACGATAGTAATAATAAAAAAAAATAACAATTTTTAATGAGAAATCCCTTTTATTGATAAAGATAATAATAATGATAATAATAAGATAAAACCAGAACGACGATAAAAACGACGATAATAATAATCATTTTTAATAAAAATATCGAAAATTCAATTGATTATAACTTCTAATCCGTTCATCAAAACCATTCGATATCTAAAGGAAAAGTCCTTAATTTTTCGCTAGCTTTCCAAGGACATACATATCTTATACCTTATCTCAACCGCAAGTGTAACTAATTCAATATTCAACCTAACCTGTCTAAGGGCAATATCAAAAGTACAAGCATGCATAATCCTAAATACTCTAGCACTAGTCAGGGATACACTATTAGTATGTAAAAGTTAAATTATGAGTACTCACGTATCAATATTGAGATTCAATATTGCAGGAAAGGTACGTAGATGTAACGGAAATGATAAACACTATATTGACCTCACGAGCATACCCATGAACCATACTCAATCACCTCCATAGCTATAACCCATAATTTCCTTAATCCTATCCTACTCGAAAAACAATTTCGAAATCACTCAGACAGCACTCCGTCGTAATATTTTATGTATACTAATAATATCTTGAAATAATACGGAGTAAATATATATATGTAAATCGATTGAGAGAGTTTAGAGAAAAATATTTTCAAGTTTCTATGAAATAATGAAACCTATTGAATTCTATTTATAATAGATTTTTGAATTATTAAAATAAATTATTAAAGTATGAATTATTAAAGTGAATTATTAAAGTATGAATTATTAAAGTGAATTATTAAAGTGAATTATTAAAGTAAATTATTAAAGTTAAAGTAAAGTAAAAATAAAGTAAAGGTAAAGTTTAAGTATAGTAAAAGTATAAAACTATGTACGTATAATACGCGTATAAATATATATAATATTAATTTAAATCGTTATATATATTTAATAAAATAAAATATAAATATTGTTATCTTTATCATACTAGTTAAGTAATGAGTTGTCAAAAGTGGTTCTAGATATTTATAAAAGTTATATACGTTTTAATAATAAAGTTCTTTTTAAACTGAAAACGTTTCTGTACGTTTGAAACTAAATAGATCAATCGAGTCTTTATGAGATTCAATCTCCCACTATCCTTTGTCTAGTTCTCAATGATTGACAATTTGTTCTTATTTATAAATCACTTTACCATTTTCCGAATATTGTTAAAATGTAAAGATTTCTCAAATCAACGTGGGCCTTTCAACAGAGACTTGTAATCATAATTCAATATATCTGATAATTCAATCATTTGATCTTATCTTCTAATTCCATTGATAAACATTTTGAAACAGATACAATCATATAATATATTTAATCTAATATTTTGTTTACATTTCAAATTATAATATATATACACATATACATATATAATCATATTCGTTTAATGGTTCGTGAATCGTTGGAACTTGGTCGAGGTTGAATGAATGTATGAACATAGTTTAAAATTCTTGCAATTTAACTTAACAAATATTGCTTATCGTGTCGGAAACATATAAAGATTAAAGTTTAAATTTGGTTGGAAATTTCTGGGTTGTCACAAAGCATGACCATTTCTCTAATTTCAAACTCTATATCTTTTCTTTTACTATCCGCGTAGCTCTTTTGTCGACTCTGGGCGGTTTTCAATCGTTGTTGAATTTGGATGATTTTCTCGATAGTTTCTTGTATTATCTCCGGACCCGTAATCTGTCTATCCCCTACTTCATTCCAATAAATCGGAGACCTACACTTTCTACCATAAAGTGCCTCAAACGGCGCCATCTCAATACTAGAATGATAACTGTTGTTGTAGGAAAATTCTGCTAACAGTATGTGTCGATTCCAACTGTTTCTGAACTCAATAACACATGCTCCTAGCATGTCTTCAAGCGTTTGTATCATCTTTTCGCTCTGCCCATCAGTTTGTGGATGATAGGCAGTACTCATGTCTAGACGAGTCCCCAATGCTTATTGCAACGTCTGCCAGAACCTTGAAACAAATCTACCATCCCTATCAGAGATAATAGAGACGGGTATTCCATGTCTGGAGACAACCTCCTTCAAATACAATCGCACCAACTTCTCCATTTTGTCATCTTCTCTCATTGGCAGGAAGTGTGCTGACTTGGTGAGACGATCAACTATTACCCAAATAGTATCATAACCACTTGTCGTCCTTGACAATTTAGTAATGAAATCCATGTAATGTTTTCCCATTTCCATTTCGGGATTTCAGGTTGTTGTAGTAGACCTGATGGTTTCTGATGTTCAGCTTTGACCTTAGAACACGTCAAACATTCTCCTACATATTTAGCAATATCGGCTTTCATACCCGGCCACCAAAAGTGTTTCTTGAGATCTTTATACATCTTCCCCACTCCGGGATGTATTGAATATCTGGTTTTATGTGCTTCTTTAAGTACCATTTCTCTCACATCTCCAAACCTTGGTACCCAAATTTTATCAGCCCTATATCGGGTTCCGTCTTCCCGAATATTAAGATGTTTCTCTGATCCTTTGGGTATCTCATTCTTCAACTTTCCTTCTTTTACAACCCCCCTGTTGCGCCTCCTTTATTTGAGTAGTAAGGTTAGTACGAATAATTATATTCATAGCTTTCACACGTATAGGTTCTCTGTCCTTTCTACTCAAAGCGTCGGCTACCACATTCGCCTTCCCCGGGTGGTATCGAATCTCAAAATCATAATCATTCAACAGTTCAATCCACCTGCGTTGTCTCATATTCAGTTGCTTCTGATTAAATATATGTTGGAGACTTTTGTGGTCGGTATATATAATACTTTTGACTCCATATAAATAATGCCTCCAAGTCTTTAATGCAAAAACAACAGCACCCAATTCCAAATCGTGAGTTGTATAATTTTGCTCGTGAATCTTCAATTGTCTAGACGCATAAGCAATCACCTTCGTTCATTGCATTAATACACAACCGAGACCTAGCTTTGATGCGTCACAATAAATCACAAAATCATCATTCCCTTCAGGCAATGACAATATAGGTGCCGTAGTTAGCTTTTTCTTCAATAACTGAAATGCCTTCTCATGTTCATCCTTCCATTCAAATTTCTTCCCTTTATGCATTAATGCAGTCAAGGGTTTTGCTATTTTTTAGAAATCTTGGATGAATCTTCTGTAGCAACCAGTCAATCCTAAAAATTGACGTATATGCTTCGGAGTTTTTGGGGTTTTCCACTTTTTAACGGTTTCGATCTTTGCCGGGTCCACCTGGATACCTTCTTTGTTCACTATGTGACCGAGGAATTGAACTTCTTCCAACCAAAATGCACACTTTGAAAACTTAGCGTAAGTTTTTCTTTCCTCAATACTTCTAGCACTTTTCTCAAATGTTCTTCGTTCTCTTGATCATTCTTTGAGTAAATAAGTATGTAATCGATGAAAACAATGACAAACTTGTCAAGATATGGCCCACACACTCGGTTCATAAGGTCCATGAACACAGCTGGTACGTTAGTTAATCCAAACGGCATAACCATAAACTTGTAATGACCATAACGCATCCTAAAAGCAGTTTTTGGAATATCATCCTCTTTTATTCGCATTTGATGATATCTAGAACGTAAATCGATTTTTGAATAAACCGACGAGCCTTGTAGTTGATCAAATAAGTCGTCAATTATCGGCAGTGGATAACGGTTTTTGATGGTAAGTTTATTCAACTCTCTGTAGTCAATACACAACCTAAATGTACCATCCTTCTTCTTGACAAAAAAAATAGGAGCTCCCCATGGTGATGTGCTTGGTCGAATGAAACCACGTTCTAATAGTTCTTGCAGTTGGCTTTGCAGTTCTTTCGTCTCGCTGGGTGCGAGTCTGTAAGTGTAACATTCTGCCTTTTTCCATTTACTTTTCCGTTATACTATTTTAAACTCCATTATATGTTTATAACATCTCTCGTTAATACGCGTTTTAAATTATCTCGTTTAGGTAATTCACGCACCCGAACGAAAGTTGAGGGACTAAACTTGACAAGGGATCAAACCCTTGACTAGGTCAAAGGGTCAAACCCCTTTCATCCATTCATTTTCATCCTCATCTTTTACTACTTCCAAATCCTCTCAACATTCAATCCTTAATTCATCATCTAAATCCGATTTTGGAGGCTAACATCAAAACAAATTACATATTTGGAATCCTCTCTTCATTCTCTACGTTTTGATACTAATTTCATCTCGATTGGGTAACTTTCTAAAAACTCTAAATTTCATAATCTTAGTGTTCTTGACTTAAAAGTGTGTTAATTAGTGTCTATGGCTCATTGTGATGTCGTATATGTAATTTGTATGCTCGATCTTGTGATTTGACATAACTAGCATGAACTTGAAAAAGTGTTTGTTAAATCTTTGATTTTGGATGATGAAATGTGTTTAGATGTTAATGTTTGTATGTTCAAAGTGTTAGTTACTTCATTAGCTTCGTTTTGGTGTGTTGATTGACATGAAAACCTTACATTAACATGATTATTGGTTTTGAGATTTTGGTTAGGGTTTGATAGGCTTAATATGAACTTTTGATGCATCAAATGCTATGAAATGTTGTTGATAAGTGTTTGGTTGCAATGTGTGTTTGATTACCTTCAAAACGGCATATCATATGTGTGAATTGGTTTCCCGAAACTTAAAATGCATTTGATGAACTTGAAACATTGATTTTGAACGTTTAACGATCATTCAACGAGGTTTTTGTTGTCTTAAATGATGAACTTGATTTAGGAAATGTATATAGTTGTGTTCCTTGTCAAAAGAGCTTTCCGATGATATAAGATACATGTCTTGATTGTTTGCGGATCATAAACTAGGATTGATTGAAGTTTGGTTCGTGCACTTGTGTTTTCTGCAAACAGGGTCTGAGTACCAATTGGGACGCCGTCCAAAACTTAATTCTGGACACCGTCCAAAACTTAATTCTGGACACCGTCCAAAACTTAATTCTGGATGCCGTCCAGATACACTATCAGATTCTGTTTTGCTTGGTCGTCTCACGAAAAATGTTTGCTATGCTACGCACCTCCGATTGACATGAAACTTGACCAACATGCTCATACATGATTATAAAACTTAGAAAAATTGTCGGGTATCCGACCCGACCCCGTTGACTTTGACTTTGACCAAGTTTTACTTTTAGTCAAACTTAACCAAACGTTTATGCAATCATTTTAACATGCCTTTATACTTGATTCTTGTATGAAACTTGACAACGTGATTCACATGCTATACTATTCGAGTCGTATTGAGCCATATGACTAATTGAACATCTTTGACCAATCGTGACTATCGTTATTGATACAACCTATTTGTTTAGGTCAAGACTAGCATTGTTCTTTGCACACGTTACTTGTCGAAGTACTTATTTGCCCTTGTGCTCAAGGTGAGATCATAGTCCCACTTTTACTCTTTTGCACTTACATTGGGATGAGAAAACATAAACGTTTCTTTCTACTAAGTGAACATAAGTACAGGAAAACAAACATTCTACATACGAGTTTGAACAAAAATCCTCAATTCGATTATCATTAGTTACACTTGCCGGGTGTAAGCGAGAACTTATGTTATATGGCCATATGGGTTTGACAAACCCTCATTCAAACGGTTCGCTACCGTTTACGAATGAAATATATTTTCGAGAAACAGTGTATGTTCTAACACTATTGTGATGGGGTTCTATGGAAGGAATGTTAAGCATTGATAATTGGGTGCTCGTGAAACAAACTTTTGGAATGTATTACTATTAATTCATTGTTGCAAATCTTGTGGTTCACTTGTACTTACTTATTCAAACCTATGATTTCACCAAGTTTTTCGTTGATAGATTTCTATGTTTTTCTCAGGTCCTTAAACATTTGTGTGATACATGCTTCCGCTCATTTCTTTTGATACTTGCTTGGATGTCGAGTAAACATGCATACGTGGAGCGTCTTTTGGCTACTTTCATTTGTGTCGCATATGTTTAAATTGTACTTTAAACTTTGTTATGTAACTAGTTGTCAAACTACCTTGTAAACCTTGAAACATCTTTACTTTTGAAATGAATGCGACATACTTTTGTTCAAACGTTGTTTTAAAGACTTATGACCACGTAACGGGACCTAAGTAGACGGCGCCGTCAATGACGATTTTGTCGGGTCGCTACAGATGGTATCAGAGCGTTGGTTGTAGGGATTTAGAGTTCATTGATGTCAACCCCGAGTCATAGGGTACATTAGTGAGTCTAGACTACAACCGGCATATAGACTTGAAGTAGGAATTACTTGACTACTTGTGCATTATACTCGAACATTTCTACTCATATCTACTTTTATTTCATCTTAATCTCACGTTGTTTAATTTGATTGATGCGCCACCTTGACTTAGTGAAGTAATGTCGGATGCACAAATGAATTAGGGTAATATAATTTCCGGGATTATATTACGGTGACTCATATGAACGTTCCGACATTATGACACAAAGAATTTAAGGTGAGTCAAGGAAATTTTTTCTCTCTATCCTATTTCCATATCATGATTAGTATTATTGAAAATACTAATCAACGGTATTCTTGTGTTTTGAAGGAACAATGCCTCCTCGTCGTGTGCCACGCCATGAGACTCCCGAACAAGCTCTACAACGAATGATAGCCACCGCCGTGGAAGCGGCCATGGCCGATCACTCCTCCAACAATAACAACAACCACAACAACAACAATCATGGGGCCGGTAACTCAAGCGAAGGGTGCTCCTACAAAGCCTTCATGGGGTGCAAACCTCACACTTTTGATGGAACCGGGGGACCGGTTGTACTCACTCGATGGTTCGAACAAACAGAAGCCGTTTTTAGCATAAGCGGTTGTCGAGACCAAGATAAAGTCAAATATTCCACCCACACCTTTACCGGTATCGCCCTCACGTGGTGGAACACCTATGTACAATCGGTGGGTGCCGATGAAGCTCACGCCCTCTCTTGGGCCGACTTGAGGGAAAAGATGATTGTCGAATATTTCCCTCGCGAAGAAACCCGAAAGCTCGAACAAGAGCTAAGAACCTTAGAGGCGGTCGAAAACGATCTCAAGGCCTATAATCAACGATTCGCCGAACTATCCCTGATGTGTCCAAACCTCATGAACCCCGAATCTCAAAGGGTCGAACTTTATATGTATGGTCTTCCAAAGAGCATCAAACAAAGGGTGATGTCATCCAAACCCGCTAACCTACAACAAGCTTTGAACAAGGCCCGCCAATTGATCGAAACGGTTGACGAAATCGTAGTTCCGGCACCTAAGGCCGAGGATAAATCGGGCGGCAACAAAAGAAAGTGGGAACCCTCCCAATCAAGCAACAACGACTTTGCTAAGAAGCCTTACACCTCCGACGGCAAGAAGGGTTATGCCGGGAGCCTACCTCTTTACAACAAATGCAACAAACATCACTTTGGTGAATGTGGCAAGTTAATTTGCCACCGGTGCCAAGGAGTTGGTCATAAGGCCAATGAGTGTAAAAGTGTTGCCCCCATCGCTCGAAAGGGGCCCAATGCACCAAAAACGAGCACTTGTTATGAATGTGGCCAAACGGGCCATTATAGAAATGCATGCCCGAAGAGGAAAGATAACCCCAATACGCGCGGCCGAGCTTTCAACATCAACACCGAGGAAGCCCGAGATGATAATGAATTAGTCACGGGTACATTTCTTCTTAACAACACTTATGTTACTTGTTTATTCGATTCGGGTGCCGATAAATGCTTTGTATCCAAGACTTTGATTCATTCTTTTAGCACTCCACCACTCCCACTAGATACCACTTATACCATTGAAGTGGCCAACGGGAAACTATTGAGTGTCAACATATATTACCGGGGGTGTACGATAAACATTTTGGGTAATGAGTTTGAAATTGACTTGATACCCATGGAACTAGGAAGCTTTGATGTAATAATTGGTATGAATTGGCTAGCCAAAATGAAATCTCACATCCTTTGTGATCTTAATGCAATCCGAATTCCTATCGAGAATGGTGAACCTTTGATCGTCTATGGCGATAAGAGTTGCACCGGACTCAACCTCGTTTCATGCATTAAAGTTAGAAAACTACTCCTTAAGGGTTGTTTTGCGATCCTTGCTCACGTTAAGAAAGTCGAGTCTGATGAGAAGCACATCGATGATGTGCCAATTGTTAGTGGCTTTTCCGATGTATTTCCCGACGAATTGCCGGGTCTTCCACCTCATCGACTGGTTGAATTCCAAATCGATCTTATTCCGGGAGCTGCACCCGTAGCTCGTGCACCATATAGACTTGTTCCATTCGAAATGCAAGAATTTCAAAGTCAAATCCAAGAACTACTTGACCGTGGTTTTATCCAACCTAGTCATTCATCTTAGGGTGCTCCGATTTTGTTTGTTAAAAAGAAAGATGGATCCCTACGAATGTGCATTGATTATCGTGAACTAAACAAATTGACGGTTAAGAACTGATATCCTCTTCCTCGCATCGATGACCTCCTTGATCAACTACAAGGGTCTTGTGTATATTCAAAAATCGATCTCCGCTCGGGTTATCATCAATTAAGGGTTAAGGGGGAAGATGTCTCCAAAACCGCTTTCCGAACTCGTTATGGTAGTTATGAATTTCTTGTAATGCCATTTGGTCTCATTAACGCACCGGCGGTGTTCATGGATCTTATGAACCGCGTGTGCAAACCGTATCTTGATAAATTCGTTATTGTGTTCATCGATGACATCTTGGTCTATTCTAAAAGCGAAGAAGAACACGAACAACATCTCCGACTTGTGCTTGAACTCTTGAGACAAGAACGACTCTATGCCAAATTCTCCAAATGTGAATTTTGGTTGAAGGAAGTTCAATTTCTTGGTCATGTTGTAAGTAACCAAGTGATAATGCTAAAAACGAACATATATTTCATAGCATTATTCCTCAAGAAAGACAAGCTTTTAGTTGCAATTGTTCTATTTACAAGTGATATTCGTTTAAATAATAAAAGGTGAAGACAAAAGACAGATTCGACGAATTGAAGACGCAAACGACCAAAAAGCTCAAAAGTACAAAATACAATCAAAAAGGTTCCAATTATTGATAAGAAACGTCTCGAAATTACAAGAGTACAAGATTCAAAACGCAAAGTACAAGATATTAAATTGTACGCAAGGACGTTCGAAAATCCATAACCGGGACCAGAGTCAACTCTTAACGCTCGACGCAACGGACTAAAAATTACAAGTTAACTATGTATATAAATATAATATAATATATAATTAATTATATTAATTATATATATATTATATTTATAAATAAAAACCGTCGACAGAGAAAGACTCCAAAGTTGTGAGCTGTAATTTCAAACTCCGCGACTCGCGGAGTTTGAAGGCCAAAATGGCCGCGAGTCGCGGAGCCCCCAGTTTTGAAACTCCCTATAAAGCAAACCGAAATCGGATCATTTTCATCATCTTTTTTCTCCTCATTCATACGATATATTTATATTTATAATTTATATTTTAATTTTAATTTTAATTATAATTCTAATAATAAGGGTATGTTAGCGAATATTGTAAGGGTGTAATTCGAAATTCTGTCCGTGTAACGCTACGCTATTTTTAATCATTGTAAGTTATGTTCAACCTTTTTACATTAATGTCTCGTAGCTAAGTTATTATTATGCTTATTTAAAACGAAGTAATCATGATGTTGGGCTAATTACTAAAATTGGGTAATTGGGCTTTGTACCATAATTGGGGTTTGGACAAAAGAACGACACTTGTGGAAATTAGACTATGGGCTATTAATGGGCTTTATATTTGTTTAACTAAATGATAGTTTGTTAATGTTAATATAAAGATTTACAATTGGGCGTCCCTATAAATTACCATATACACTCGATCGGACACGATGGGCGGGGTATTTATATATACGAATAATCGTTCATTTAACCGGACACGGGAATGGATTAATAGCCACTAGAATAATTAAAACAGGGGTGAAATTATGTACAAGGACACTTGGTATAATTGATAACAAAATATTAAAACCTTGGGTTACACTCAGTCGACATCCTGGTGTAATTATTAAACAAAGTATTAAAATCTTGTTACAGTTTAAGTCCCCAATTAGTTGGAATATTTAACTTCGGGTATAAGAATAATTTGACGAGGACACTCACACTTTATATTTATGACTGATGGACTGTTATGGACAAAAACCAGACGAACATATTAAATAATCCAGGACAAAGGACAATTAACCCATGGGCATAAAACTAAAATCAACACGTCAAACATCATGATTACGGAAGTTTAAATAAGCATAATTCTTTTATTTCATATTTAATTTCCTTTATTTTATATTTAATTGCACTTCTAATTATCGCACTTTTATTTATTGTTATTTAATCGCACTTTTAATTATCGTACTTTTTAATTATCGCAATTTTATTTTATCGCACTTTTATTGCAATTTCATTATCGTTATTTATTTTACGCTTTAAATTAAGTCTTTTATTTATTTAATATTTTACATTAGGTTTTAACTGCGACTAAAGTTTTAAAATCGACAAACCGGTCATTAAACGGTAAAAACCCCCTTTATAATAATAATATTACTTATATATATATATTTGTATTTTTATAAAAGTAAACTAATATAGCGTTAAGCTTTGTTTAAAAAGATTCCCTGTGGAACGAACCAGACTTACTAAAAACTACACTACTGTACGATTAGGTACACTGCCTATAAGTGTTGTAGCAAGGTTTAAGTATATCCGTTCTCTAAATAAATAAATATCTTGTGTAAAATTGTATCGTATTTAATAGTATTTCCTTGTAAAAATATAAGCTATTTTATATACTACCTCGCATAACTATCAAGTATTTTTGGCGCCGCTGCCGGGGAACTTTCTAAACGCCGGAAGCGCAACGCTAATAAAAAAAAAACGTTTTAAATATTCGAAAATATAAAAAGAAAAACAAAAATATAAGTATTTTTAAGATTTTGTTAAATATTTAAGTTTTATAAGTTTCTTTATTTTTATTTTAGTTTATAAAAATATAAGTTTTATTTAAATATCTTTTATTTATATAAAAACAGAAAACAAAAAAATAAAAAAAAAAATAAATAAATAAATAAAGAAAAACGCGTCGAAGATTAAACCTGTCATCTGAATTTCTGAACCCCGCGAGTCGCGGGGTTTGAAGCTTTGAATACCGCAAGTCGCGGAGGGGACCTGACACACGAACAGGAAGCCCTAATCCTGCATTTATTACGGATTATTATTAATTATTATTATTATTAACCCTAATTATTATTATTATTATAATTAAGTTTATTTTTAATTTAAGTTTTATTTAATTTATATTTTAGTTAAATTAGTTTAATTAAATTGTAAAATTTAGTAGTTTTATTAAATAAAAAATATATAAATAATATTTTTATAAAAATTGTACTTATTACAACTTTTTGTATATTTTTATATTTTGTCCCTTTTTAATCGTTGTAGCATAATATTTGTATTTTTAGCTCATATTTAATTTTAAACTTAGTTTTTGCCATAGTCATTTTTACTCCTAGATTTTTAGGCTTTGCCGTAGAATTCCTTAAGTGCTTTTTCTTTAGACTAAGATTTAGGTACTTTAGAATTTTGTGACGCCTTTTTAAGTTTTAGTTTCTTTTTAAGTTAATTTCATTTGGGATTTAGTTTTTCTTGTAAGCTTTAATATTTTTAGACGACTTTTACCTATGTATCAATTATCATTCCAATTAGTAATTTCAATTTGCGATTATAATTTTAAGTTAGTTGTAGTAATAAGGTTAGGTTAGTCAAGTATTTTTAAGTTTTATAAGTTTCTTTTATTTTTTTTCGTCACCTTTTATTTTTCAACCATTTTTCTTTTTCGACCTTTTTCGACGAACTCTTTTTCTTTCTTATTTTTCGCTATTCTAGTTTTAGGACATAGATTTTTATTCTACTTCTTATCTAAATTTTTTAAAATTACGAAAATTTATTTTGAGTGGTTAAATTGATAGACATCAAAATTTTCTGGTTCGTAGTAATAGTTGGATTTGTACGTGGACCGGGTTATTGGAGCCAAACCGTCCTCAATTATATTGAGACCAAACGAATCCTGCCCCTCTGCTGCATCTTTTGGCTATTCGAAACGTGGGCAAAATCAGAAAAGTCTATTGGTTGGATAACTTATTATAATTTTTCTTTCCTTTTAAAAACTAATAGGATATTCAGTGAATGCACCGAGCAAGACGTTCATCACCTTTTGTACGTTCACCACCTGTAACTAGATCAAGACATTTAGCAAATATAACCGCCGTTGATTTTTCTTTAGAATCGTCATCCAGTCGACCAAGTACTTCAGTTCAAATTTCCGATAATCCATTTTTTGAACCCGACCTCACAATTGAGAATCCGGAAAATATTCAGGAACGGTTCGTAGATCCTGAACCATTAAACTTTCCTCCGAAGCCACCAATCATTCAAACAGAGATTGTTGAGGAACGAACCATTAAATCAGAATCCTCTAGTGATTCCGATTCAACAAATTCAATTATGGAAAATCTGGAACCTTTAAGTATGGAAGACCGAATGAGAGCTAAACGCACTGGCCAAGGACACGCAATTACTCATCCAGACATTAATGCGCCAGATTATGAAATCAAATGACAAATTCTACACATGGTGACTAATCAATGCCAATTTTGTGGTGCGCCGAAGGAAGATCCAAATGAACATCTACGTACCTTTAATAGGATCTGCACACTATTTAAAATCCGAGAAGTGGAGGATGAACAGATATATCTCATGTTATTTTCCTGGACTTTAAAGGGAGAAGCCAAAGATTGGTTGGAATCGTTACCTGAAGGGGCGATCGATACATGGGACGTTTTAGTTGAAAAATTTCTTAAACAATTCTTTCCTGCATCTAAAGCCGTAAGACTTCAAGCAGAAATTGTTACGTTTACACAGAAACTAAATGAAACTCTATATGAGGCGTGGACAAGATATGGAAAGTTATTAAGAGGATGTCCGCAACATGGTTTAGACACCTGTCAAATAGTACAAATATTCTACCAAGGATGCGACATCACTACAAGGAAAGACATAGATATAGCAGCTGGTGGTTCTATTATGAAGAAAACCGAAACTGATGCTTACAAAATTATTGATAACACTGCTTCCCACTCACATGAGTGGCACCAAAAAAAAGATATCATTAGATCATCTAAAGCAGCTAGAGCCGATTCTAGCCATAACTTAGATTCCATTTCCGCAAAGATAGATGCTGTGGAGAGACAAATGGAAAAGATGACTAAAGATATTCACTCAATACGAATTAGTTGTGAGCAGTGTGGAGGACCACATTTGACAAAAGATTGTCTCAGTATTGAATTAACAATGGAACAAAGAGAGAATATTTCATACATAAACCAAAGGCCTGGAAATAATTATCAACCGCCAAGACCGATTTACAATCAAAACCAGAATTATAACAGAAATATTCCATACAACAACCAACAAGGTCCTAGCAATCAACAAGTATCCAATAATACTTATAATCAGCAAAGACCTAATTTTCAAAACAAACCACCACAACAAACCGATGATAAAAAGCCGAATTTAGAAGATATGATGACGAAGCTAGTTGAAACTCAAACGCAGTTTTTCACATCTCAGAAACAAACCAATGAACAAAATGCTCAAGCATTTAGAAATCAACAAGCTTCTATTCAAAATCTGGAACAAGAAGTAAGTAACCTAGCAAGGTTAATAGGTGAAAGAAAACCGGGAAGTCTACCTAGTGATACAAATGCTAACCCCAGGAATGAAACAGCTAAAGCCATTACCACAAGAAGTGGTACAACACTTAAACCACCGGAAATACCTGTAACTTCTGATGAAACTATTCCTACTCCACAAGAACCACAACCTGATCAAGATAAGGAAAAAGAACCGGTAGTTGAAAAGGTTAATGAAGATAACACAGTTAAGGATAAACCTTATGTTAAACCGTATCAACCACCACTTCCTTATCCGAGTAAAATGAAGAAAGAGAAACTTGAAGCCGAGCAATCCAAATTCTTGGATATGTTTAAACAGATAAATGTAAATCTTCCTTTCATTGATGTGATTTCAGGAATGCCTAGATATGCTAAATTCTTGAAAGATCTAATCTCAAATAGAAAGAAAATGGAAGAACTCTCGGCTGTTACTATGAATGCTAATTGTTCAGCAGTGCTGTTGAATAAGATACCAGAAAAACTATCTGATCCAGGAAGTTTCACAATTCCATGTTTTCTGGGTAGTCTTAGTTCAATAGAAGCATTGGCAGACTTAGGTGCTAGTATAAATCTAATGCCGTATTCACTATACACTAAACTAGACCTTGGAGAATTGAAACCAACAAGAATAAGCATACAACTAGCCGATAGATCAATAAAATATCCTAGAGGGATAATGGAGAACATGCTAGTTAAAGTTGGTACTTTAGTATTTCCAGTAGATTTTGTTGTTCTGGACATGGAAGAAGATTCTCAAGTTCCTCTCATATTAGGAAGACCATTCTTAAACACGGCTAAAGCAATGATAGACGTGTTCGGTAAGAAATTGACCCTAAGTATAGAGGATGAGAGTGTTACCTTTTCAGTTGATAGAGCAATGCAACAACCACAATCTGCAGATGATACATGTTATTATATTCAAACTATAGATGCACATGCAGAATTATTAGAAGAATTTCCAGAATTACAAGGAACAGGATAATGTTCTTTAGGAGAAGGTAATGAACCAATTGATGAAGCTGAAATGTTAGCTACACTTATAGCTAATGGATATGAACCAACAACAGAAGAAATTCAAATGCTAAAAGAAGAAGACAGATATCGATACAAATCATCGATAGAAGAACCTCCGAAATTAGAGTTAAAGCCACTTCCAAACCATTTGGAATACGCTTATTTACATGGTAAATCTGAATTACCTGTAATAATATCGTCTTCTCTTACTGAAAATGAGAAATCACAACTCATTTCTGTGTTGAAAGCTCATAAACCAGCCATTGCATGGAAGATTCATGATATTAAAGGAATAAGTCCTTCGTATTGCACACATAAAATCCTTATGGAAGAAGATCATAAAACGTATGTGCAACGCCAACGAAGACTAAATCCTAATATTCAAGATGTAGTTAAGAAAGAAATTATTAAACTGCTAGATGCAGGTTTAATTTATCCAATCTCTGATAGTCCATGGGTAAGCCCAGTTCAATGCGTGCCTAAGAAGGGTGGCATGACTGTCATTACAAATGAGAAAAATGAGCTTATTCCTACTAGGACTGTAACAGGATGGCGTGTATGTATTGATTATAGAAAATTAAATGACGCCACCAGAAAAGATCACTTTCCCTTACCTTTCATAGATCAAATGTTGGAAAGATTAGCCGGAAATAGTTACTATTGTTTTCTAGATGGATTTTCCGGATATTTTCAAATTCCAATAGCACCCGAAGATCAAGAGAAAACCACATTCACGTGCCCTTATGGTACTTTTGCTTACAAACGCATGCCATTTGGACTTTGTAACGCCCCTGCAACCTTTCAAAGGTGTATGATGGCGATTTTTCATGACATGATAGAAGAATGCATGGAAGTTTTCATGGATGACTTTTCAGTCTTCGGTGATACATTTGAATCATGTCTAGTTAATCTGGAACGAATGCTTCTTAGATGCGAACAATCAAATCTAGTACTTAATTGGGAGAAATGCCATTTCATGGTTAAAGAAGGCATCGTTCTTGGACATAAAATTTCAAAAGAAGGAATTGAAGTGGATAGAGCTAAAGTAGATGTAATTGCTAAACTTCCACATCCCACCAATGTTAGAGGAGTTAGGAGTTTTCTAGGGCATGCCGGTTTTTACCGACGTTTCATAAAAGATTTTTCTAAAATTGCCACTCCTATGAATAAACTCCTAGAAAAGGATGCTCCATTCATCTTTTCAGATGAGTGTATCAAATCTTTTAATATTCTTAAAGAGAAACTCACTAATGCGCCGATCATGATAACACCAAATTGGAATCTACCATTTGAACTAATGTGCGATGCAAGTGATTTTGCAATGGGAGCCGTTTTAGGACAAAGGATTGAAAAACGATTTCAACCTATATATTATGCTAGTAAGACGTTACAAGGAGCACAAACGAACTATACAACAACTGAAAAAGAACTCCTTGCTATTGTCTTTACTTTTGACAAATTTCGATCATATCTCGTTCTAGCAAAAACGGTGGTCTATACCGACCATTCTGCTCTTAGATACCTATTTTCAAAACAAGATGCTAAACCAAGATTAATCCGTTGGATCTTACTCTTACAAGAGTTTGATATTGAAATCCGAGATAAAAGAGGAGCAGAAAATCTCGCCGCTGATCATCTTTCTCGTCTTGAAAATCCTGAGTTAGAAGTTCTAAATGAATCGGCCATACAAGACAACTTTCCTGATGAATATCTATTGAAGATAGATTATAAAGAAATCCCATGGTTTGCAGACTATGCAAACTACTTAGTTTGTGGATTCCTTGAAAAAGGATTAACGTACCAAAGACGAAAAAAATTCTTCAGTGATATAAAACACTATTTTTGGGAAGATCCACATCTGTTTAAAAGTTGTCCCGATGGAATAATACGCTGATGTGTATTTGGAGATGAAGCTAGTAAAATATTAAACCATTGTCACACAGGACCAACAGGAGGGCATTATGGGCCTCAACTCACAGCAAGGAAAGTCTACGATGCTGGATTCTATTGGCCTACAATTTTCAAAGACGCACACCTTCTTTGCAAATCCTGTGATGCATGTCAAAGGGCCGGAAAAATAAGTCAACGTGATGAAATGCCACAAAATGTCATCCAAGTATGTGAAGTATTTGACATTTGGGGTATTGACTTTATGGGTCCATTTCCAAAATCTCATAATAATCTATATATACTCGTAGCCATTGATTATGTATCTAAATGGGCGGAAGCACAAGCTCTCCTAACTAACGATGCACGAGTTGTAGTCAACTTTTTAAAACGTCTTTTTGCAAGGTTTGGAACACCGAAAGCTTTAATAAGTGATCGGGGTACTCATTTCTGTAATAATCAACTTGAGAAAGTTCTTAAAAGATATGGAGTAACTCATAAAATCTCCACCGCATATCATCCACAAACAAGTGGACAAGTTGAAAACACCAACTGAGCTTTAAAACGTATTCTAGAGAAAACCGTAGGATCAAATCCGAAGGAATGGTCCATTAAATTGGAGGATGCACTCTGGGCTTTTAGAACAGCCTACAAAACTCCAATTGGAACCACACCTTTTAGACTTGTTTATGGAAAAGCATGTCATCTTCCAGTAGAAATTGAACACAAAGCATTTTGGACTTTGAAAACATGTAATCTTGATTTACATGAAGCTGGACGTCTACGATTAACTCAACTAAACGAATTAGAAGAATTAAGACATGAAGCATACGAAAATTCGTTAATCTATAAAGAAAGAACGAAGAAATGGCATGATAAAAGAATCAGAAGTTCAAAAGAATTTAAAGAAGGAGACAGAGTTCTTCTTTTCAATTCACGATTCAAGCTATTTCCTGGAAAATTGAAATCAAGATGGTCTGGACCATTCATAGTCAAAAGAGTTTTCCCATACGGAATGATAGAATTAATAAATTCAAATGGGATTGAATTTAAAGTTAATGGTCACAGAGTTAAACATTACATACATGGTCCGATGGAAGTCGACAACGAAGTTAATCACAATTTCGACACCACAGCTAACTAAGTGTGGGGAGAATCAAGTCTTTAAAGGATAATATGTATTTTTGATAGAGTTAGATTGTCTGTTTTCGTGTAGTTCTCGAAAATGGAACCCGAATGGTCTTTCCCTAGCAGACCCTAAAGAACTAGTCTTCTCCCCCCATTCTGAATTTTTATTTTTTTTAGGTTTTTACAAAATGAAGACTGCCTGTGAACTAAACCATGGTCTAATGCTACACGCTTTGATCACTAAAAGAAATAATGACATACTACCAAGTGAAATAGTATCAGTAATCAGAGAAAGAATGGACGGAGTTAGAAAAGAATCCAGATGCGAAGATAATAAGTTACAATTTGGTAAAGGAAAATCAAAATCCGCAGCAAAAAGAAGAGCACGACACCTAGAAAGATGTCACAAATGCGGAAAATGGTCACATGGAGGTAAATGTTCAAATAATCAAACCTATTCAAATACCGAATTTGTTACTTTATGCAGAGACGGACCGTTCATATGTTTAGAAGAAAAGACACTGAATGCTCGAGGTTACGCCTATGTAGCCATGGAAAACCAATTAAACCGACTATCTTATGAATGGGATAAATCATATAACTAAGAAATCTATTTCACAGGTATGTCTGTACAGTTTTTTTTTTTTTTTTTTTTTTTAACCTTTTGATAATAAACGCTAATTTGTTCGCTAAAAAGTATTAAATTGGTATTGAATAAAATTAGGTTTGGCGACCGAAATTATTGATATCATTCAAAAATTTATTACATCACTGCGAAATTTAACGTTTATTCTTAAGGTATAAATATCTTTAAACAATCAACCCAAAATATTTCAAAAATTCGTCATGAGTTAAATTAGGTCTTGGAACCGAAATTACTTTACCGAAAAGAGGGGCGCATATTTTTGATAATATTTTATTGACTAAAGTGGGATAAAAAGACAAAAAGATTTTTAATTTTATTTTTACCATGTTTTTAAAATTAATATTTGAACCCTTTATAAATATTGTAAACTTTGTAAAATCAATATTTTTAAAATTGTAAATATTTGAAAAAAATTAATATAAGTTTGGTGTGAATTTATAATATGAATTTTTAAATTAAGATTGGTGTGAACTTTTAATTTTTAAAATATGAATTTTTAATTTTATGCATTTCAAATTTTAAGTTTGGTGTGAATTTTTAATATTAATTTTGAATTTTATATTTAAGTTGTGTGAATTTAAAAACAAAAATTTACTTTATCTCATTAAGTTAAGAATATGATTTTTAAAATTCGTCGTAAGTTGAAGACTAGGTCTTTGAACCGAAATTGCTTTACCCGAGGAAGGGACGAGAACTTTTATTATCATTATTTTTAATCTTATTGAATTAAAGTATGCCAAAAACATTGAAAAAACCCAAAAATCTTAGCTTTTAAAACAATCGCTACAAAAAGACAAATTTTAAAATTTTGTCGACGGACGGACTAGGACATCGATCCGAAACGACCTCATCCTAAATAACAAGGGAAACAAAATTTTAAAATTAAGTACTTAATTGTTTCATAAGTTAATGATTATAAAAAAAAAAAATATAGCAAACTCCGCGACTCGCGGAGTTTGAAGGCTTAAATGCCGCGAGTCGCGGGAGAACCGGATTACAGAAAAAAAATAAAGAGCTGCAACTGATCAGTTCACTCCCCACAACAGCAAAATAACTGCGAACATACTCCACAAAAACCCGAAAAATACACCCCAAAATCACAATTTTTAACCGTTAATCACCAAATCTTTTACTAAAATCATGTTGAGAAGGATGCTATCTAGGAATTACTCAAGAAAAACGGTAAATTTCTACACCTAAACACCATTTAATCCGAAATTAGTGTTCTTGAGCCATTTTTTCCCCAATTTGATTTTGATACTTTTTAGTGTAATTATGCTTAAATTGTTTATGTATTATGCTTGTATAACCTAGATTGATGCTGTTTAACATGATTAGAAGCCTTAAACTTCAAATTTTGAGTAATCTAGGGTTTGTGTTCTTGAGCAAATTTGGGGCTTTTTGATATAAACAGGTTATGGCCGATTTTTGTCATGAATTATTGCTAAGTTGAGTAGTGTAACATGTCTAGGTAGTTAAATGATCCAAACTTTGAGCCTAAACATGATTTTGAGAATTAAAGTGGACTTTTTCAAGTCTAAAATTCATGAACTTGATTTTTGAAAGATAATGCCATTTGAGACTTGTTTAATTGCTAGTAATGATTGTTTTGACATGTTGTTTGAGTTGAATGCTTATGAACTTGGCGAACATTTTCGTATATGCTTATTTGAAAAAGTGTAGATTTGATAAAAATGTGAAAATAAGCTTAAGTTTAATATAAATTGATAATGTCATTGTAATTATTTTGATTGATGATTTTGCTGACACTAATGCATATTTGGATGCACAAAAATTGTGTTTGATGTGTTTTGCAGACTGAAAGGGGTGAATCTTCATCCCAAGCCCGTAATGCTCCTGCTGAGAATGCGGAACAACAGGAGGTGGATAACTACTACAAGCAGGATATACCTCATCCAGTCATGACCTTTTCCGATATGCACTTGGAAGAGTTGCACCCGAACCTGAGATTTGACAGACTTTGGATAGATTATCCAAAATATCAAAGGGGTTTGCATACTCTTCATTCTAAGGTTGTTGAGGTACCGAGGGTCATAGAATGGGGACCTTTAGAAGCTGTAGAATTGGCCGGGCCAATTAGGGAATTACTTGTACAGAGGTATGGTAATTCTACTTTTAATGACTGGGTACGTTTATTCACCATGCGTAGACCTGTATATAAAGTATGGTGTGAAGAATTGTTATGTAGTATAGAGTTGAATGATCGGGTAGCTAGTTTAACCGATCGTTCTTTTATTAGATTTTTGTTAGGCGGTTCGATGCGCCACATGTCTTTACTGGACATGGCTCAGGCTTTACGTATATATACGCCTGAGGAGTTAGCATCTGCCGATTGTAGAGGGTTGATACTAAACGGTAGAAAGATAGATGAAAATTTTGATACACACGGTGTGTGGAGTCAAATGACAAGCCATCACCGTTTCAAAGGGGGAAATTACTCTTATTTGGATATAGATAGAGCCGAATTAAGAGTGATTCATAGGTTTTTAGCTAATTCGATTACACAAAGGGGTAAGAACAAGGAAAAAGTAAATGAATAGGATTTGTTTTACCATATGTGTATTCGAGACCCACAAAGCGCTGTACGTATACCATATTGTGTGGGTTATTATTTATCAGCTATGGTTCGGGGGATGCGACTGCATAGCATAATAGGAGGTGGTATTTTTATTACTTTGATTGGTGAATATCTCGGTGTGGATATAAGTCGGGGGGGATTATTAGTAGAAGAACCAGAACCCAGCGATACTATAGGTTTAAATGTATACCATGGTGCGAAAGTTTTGAAGAGGCGAAATAACGCCGCAGTACAATACCATGGTAGACATCCACAGGTTGAGAGAAACCAACAGCAAGGTAATGTAGGAGGGGGGAATGAGATGCAAGAAATGCAAAGGTTTATAGCTTCTCAGGAATACGAAAATGCTAGACAGAGAGCATTTGAAGATTGGCAAGTTCATCAGAACCAAATCATAGCTCATTGCCAACATATAGGTAGAAACTATATTCCTACACCGAAACCCATCTTCCCTCCCTGGTCTATAGAGATGCAGCCACCATATCCTACGTATAACCCTGCCGAAGCATTCTATAGCACCTATGGTTATGCCTGGAACCCCTATTGGTACCAGTATCATCCCTAGTATAATTATTTTTTTTTTGTAATTTGTAATTATTGATACGTTTAATACTTTTGTTAATATTGTAATCATTTTTATAATTATCTAACTTTTATTCTTAGATTTTAATAATTTTTGAATGTGGGGTAATATACCAAACTTCAAAAATATGTATATATGTTTGCAGTTGATCTTATGTACATAACAGGGTGAAACAACGCATTTTCAAAGACTGGCATTAAGTTCAGCAAAAGCAACTAATTTTGACGACAAGATGTAAAATATATGTGAAATAACAACAAGACGGAATGAACAAATGATGTGCACCATTTATCATTCAGCAAACAAACGCCAATATATTTGGAAACTTTGGTAAAAATTTAATCATTTTCACACAAATCACCCTCAATAATTTAAATTGTTACTGATTTCTTGCAAATGAGGGCATTGCAAGATCTTAAGTGTGGAAAGGGGTTAAATTCTTTCGGATTTTAAAATTTTTATCTTAAACACTTGGTTACCATTAAAAATACTAGTAAAGCAGTAGTTGTATTAGAATCTAGTGCTCTCTGATAAAAAAAGAACAGCCCTAGTCTTATATACTGATTACCCAATTCTAGTAAAATTTTTCAAAATTTTCAATTAAATGAACTCAAAATCATGTTTATACATATTTATGAACGATAAAACTAGGTGTTAACACCGAAATTATTGTTACCTCGGAAAGGACATAAATTGAGAAACAAACTAAAATGTTAAAATTCATTTAAAATGGAATAGAGGACGATAAAAAGGAAAATAAAAGCCAAGTGTGGGAAAACTTACCAAGTTATCTTAAACATATGTCACATATATCTGTAACAAATAACTGAAAATACTTTTGCTTTGGACTAAACTAAACTGTTTTACCCGATGAAAGAAAAGAAGAGATGGATCTACACGATGAATCAATTCCATCATTAAAAGGAAGTAAAGTCTTCCGAAAAAGAAATGCGCTGCTTGATTTAGGTCATGAAGTTGTCGTCCAGACCAGCTGTAGGTTGACGAAAAATCTAGAAAAGTCATCACTAAAATCAGCAGTAAATCCACGGACCTCAGCATTAAACAGGGTCGCCAAGTGGTCAGATTTATCCTAACCATGAGAAGGATTTATCTCATACAATGGGGGGGCACCATCCAAATTAGCTGGATAAGACTAATGAATCAGATCCCCAGAAAGGATAATCTCCTTAAAGATTAAAAATCAGCTTTTAAGACTGATATTACTCAATCCTTGAGATTGACCTTAAAGATTGAGAATTACAAACTCATGGAATTCAATGATATCTAAACTCGAGCTTGAACGAGAAAATATTTTGATCAAAATTACAAACCGATTTGTTTTCTGAAAACCCTATTTTCAATGCGTTCATTACCATTGAACGTAAAATCCTAGGAATTCACCTGGAATTCATTAGGTCACCTGAACCAAATCGGGTGTCAACCGTAAGAACGGTGGTTGCATAGCATGGTCAAAGACAGGACCTTGTGCCAGACCGAAAAATCATAAGGGTGAGCTTTACTATTGCTCCTACCAAGGATAGTAATTGCGTCTGACACGTTATAGACCATAATTAAAAGCATGTCAGGGGACATTGCCTTAACAGTTGCTTGTTCAACGCTTTCCTTTACAACCGGACGGTAGTTTGCCGAAAGGTAATATACGGGACAAGTAAACTGGACGTGTTGCTTTCCAAATACAAGGTTAGCAAATGGGTGACACAAAACCATAAGTTTTGAGCTAAAATTTTCAAATCTGAAACCCACCAAATCCACAAAAATATTTTGCAAACACCGGTAAAGGGTTATTCCGGAAAACTTATCTAGGGTAAAAAACTAGATTTAATTTTCAAAAGATCAAATGTTTTCATAAAGATCCAATTTCCTTAATGGATCTAAATTTTTATAGTCATGTGGGACTGTAAACCATATCGTTACTACCATTGTTTATACCGCCGTATAGAAAATCACTGATGTACAAAGTGTGAAGAATAAAGAAGTGATTCTAGTATTTCAAGACGATATTTCTTGAGGACAAGCAACGCTCAAGTGTGGGAATATTTGATAATGCTAAAAACGAACATATATTTCATAGCATTATTCCTCAAGAAAGACAAGCTTTTAGTTGCAATTGTTCTATTTACAAGTGATATTCGTTTAAATAATAAAAGGTGAAGACAAAAGACAGATTCGACGAATTGAAGACGCAAACGACCAAAAAGCTCAAAAGTACAAAAGACAATCAAAAAGGTTCCAATTATTGATAAGAAACGTCTCGAAATTACAAGAGTACAAGATTCAAAACGCAAAGTACAAGATATTAAATTGTACGCAAGGACGTTCGAAAATCCGGAACCGGGACCAGAGTCAACTCTTAACGCTCGACGCAACGGACTAAAAATTACAAGTTAACTATGTATATAAATATAATATAATATATAATTAATTATATTAATTATATATATATTATATTTATAAATAAAAACCGTCGGCAGAGAAAGACTCCAAAGTTGTGAGCTGTAATTTCAAACTCCGCGACTCGCGAAGTTTGAAGGCCAAAATGGCCGCGAGTCGCGGAGCCCCCAGTTTTGAAACTCCCTATAAATCAAACCGAAATCTGATCATTTTCATCATCTTTTTTCTCCTCATTCATACGATATATTTATATTTATAATTTATATTTTAATTTTAATTTTAATTATAATTCTAATAATAAGGGTATGTTAGCGAATATTGTAAGGGTGTAAGTCAAAATTCTGTCCGTGTAACGCTACGCTATTTTTAATCATTGTAAGTTATGTTCAACCTTTTTACATTAATGTCTCGTAGCTAAGTTATTATTATGCTTATTTAAAACGAAGTAATCATGATGTTGGGCTAATTACTAAAATTGGGTAATTGGGCTTTGTACCATAATTGGGGTTTGGACAAAAGAACGACACTTGTGGAAATTAGACTATGGGCTATTAATGGGCTTTATATTTGTTTAACTAAATGATAGTTTGTTAATGTTAATATAAAGATTTACAATTGGGCGTCCCTATAAATTACCATATACACTCGATCGGACACGATGGGCGGGGTATTTATATGTACGAATAATCGTTCATTTAACCGGACACGGGAATGGATTAATAGCCACTAGAATAATTAAAACAGGGGTGAAATTATGTACAAGGACACTTGGTATAATTGATAACAAAATATTAAAACCTTGGGTTACACTCAGTCGACATCCTGGTGTAATTATTAAACAAAGTATTAAAATCTTGTTACAGTTTAAGTCCCCAATTAGTTGGAATATTTAACTTCGGGTATAAGAATAATTTGACGAGGACACTCGCACTTTATATTTATGACTGATGGACTGTTATGGACAAAAACCAGACGGACATATTAAATAATCCAGGACAAAGGACAATTAACCCATGGGCATAAAACTAAAATCAACACGTCAAACATCATGATTACGGAAGTTTAAATAAGCATAATTCTTTTATTTCATATTTAATTTCCTTTATTTTATATTTAATTGCACTTCTAATTATCGCACTTTTATTTATTGTTATTTAATCGCACTTTTAATTATCATACTTTTTAATTATCGCAATTTTATTTTATCGCACTTTTATTTCAATTTCATTATCGATATTTATTTTACGCTTTAAATTAAGTCTTTTATTTATTTAATATTTTACATTAGGTTTTAACTGCGACTAAAGTTTTAAAATCGACAAACCGGTCATTAAACGGTAAAAACCCCCCTTTATAATAATAATATTACTTATATATATATATTTGTATTTTTATAAAAGTAAACTAATATAGCGTTAAGCTTTGTTTAAAAAGATTCCCTGTGGAATGAACCGGACTTACTAAAAACTACACTACTGTACGATTAGGTACACTGCCTATAAGTGTTGTAGCAAGGTTTAAGTATATCCGTTCTCTAAATAAATAAATATCTTGTGTAAAATTGTATCGTATTTAATAGTATTTCCTTGTAAAAATATAAGCTATTTTATATACTACCTCGCATAACTATCACCAAGGTATTAAAGTCAATCCATCAAAAATCGAAGCCATTAGTAAATGGGAGACTCCTACAACACCTACTCACATTCGTCAATTCTTGGGTCTCGCCGGATACTACCGTAGATTCATCAAGGATTTCTCTTTGGTTGCTCGTCCTCTAACCGCATTAACTCACAAGGGAAAGAAATTCATTTGGGCGACCGAACAAGAATTCGCATTTCAAATCTTGAAAACAAAGCTAACCACCGCTCCTATCTTGTCACTTCCCGAAGGCAATGACGATTTTGTTGTGTATTGCGACGCCTCGAAACATGGTTTTGGGTGTGTGTTGATGCAACGAACGAAAGTCATTTCTTATGCTTCTCGACAACTCAAAATTCATGAACGAAACTACACGACACATGATCTCGAACTCGGAGCCATTGTCTTTGCACTTAAAATGTGGAGGCACTATCTTTATGGAACCAAGAGTACTATCTTTACCGATCACAAAAGCCTCCAACACATCTTCGATCAAAAGCAACTAAACATGAGACAACGACGGTGGATTGAAACTTTGAACGATTACGATTGTGAGCTTCGTTACCATCCGGGAAAGGCAAATGTAGTAGCCGATGCCTTAAGTCAAAAGGAAAGAGCGGTGCCTCTTCATGTCCGAGCTTTAAACATCACCATTCACACCAACCTTAATAGCCAAATTCGGGTAGCCCAAGATGAGGCTCTCAAGGATGAAAACGTTTCACACGAGCTCTTGAACATTCTCGTCTCTCGATTCGAAGTTAGGGAGACCGGACTTCGATATTTCGCCGGAAGGATTTGGGTGCCTAGATATGGGGACCTACGAAGTCTTATTTTAGATGAAACCCATAAGTCACGATACTCGATTCACCCCGGTGCCAATAAGATGTACCACGACCTTAAACAACTATATTGGTGGCCGAACATCAAAAGGGACGTAGCTACTTATGTTTCTAAGTGTTTGACATGTTCCAAAGTCAAAGCCGAACACCAAAGACCGTCCAGACTACTTCAACAACCCGAAATCCCGCAATGGAAGTGGGAAAAAATAACAATGGATTTTATCACCAAACTACCAAAAATGACGGGCGGTTATGATACCATTTGGGTTATTGTTGACCGTCTCACCAAATCCGCACACTTTCTCGCTATGAAAGAGACCGACAAAATGGAGAAACTTGCACAACTTTACATCAAGGAGATCGTAGCTCGACACGGTGTACCTTTATCGATCATCTCCGACCGAGATGGCCGTTTTGTTTCTAGGTTTTGGCGTACCTTGCAAGAAGCGTTGGGAACGCGTTTAGACATGAGCACCACATATCATCCCCAAACCGATGGGCAAAGCGAACGCACCATTCAAACCTTGGAGGACATGTTACGAGCTTGCGTGGTTGATTTTGGAAAAGCTTGTGACAAGCACTTACCTCTCGCCGAGTTCTCCTACAACAATAGTTATCACGCGAGTATTAAAGCCGCACCTTTTGAAGTGCTATATGGCCGAAAATGTCGTTCACCTCTTTGTTGGGCCGAGGTAGGCGACGTGCAAATCAGCGGACCCGAACTCATTCACGAAACCACCGAGAAGATCGTACAAATCCGAGATAGGCTTCGGACGGCCTGGAGTCGTCAAAAGAGCTATACTGACAAACGACGCAACGACCTCGAATTTCAAGTCGGTGACCGACTAATGTTAAAAGTCGCGACTTGGAAAGGTGTAATTCGTTTTGGAAAACGTGGGAAATTAAATCCGCGGTATATTGGTCCTTTCGAAATCTTGGAGCGTATTGGAACCGTTGCTTATCGTTTAGATCTTCCGCCTCAATTAAACTCCGTTCATCCTACTTTCCATGTATCTAACTTGAAAAAGTGCCTTGCCGAACCCGGTATCGTCATTCCTCTCGAGGAACTTACTATTGATGACAAACTTCATTTTGTGGAGGAACCGGTTGAAATTGTGCACACCTCCGTCAAGACATTGAAACAAAGCCGAATTCCGATTGTTAAAGTCCGTTGGAACGCCAAAAGGGGACCCGAGTTTACTTGGGAAAGGTAAGATCAAATGCAAAAGAAATACCCTCACTTATTCCCGATTTCGGAAACGCAAGATTTCGAGGAAGAAACAACGACTACTACGCCTACTTAAATTTCGGGACGAAATTTCTTTTAAGGAGTAGGTAATGTAACATTCCGCCTTTTTCCATTTACTTTTCCGTTATACTATTTTAAACTCCGTTATATGTTTATAACATCTCCCGTTAATACGCGTTTTAAATTATCTCGTTTAGGTAATTCACGCACCCGAACGAAAGTTGAGGGACTAAACTTGACAAGGGATCAAACCCTTGACTAGGTCAAAGGGTCAAACCCCTTTCATCCATTCATTTTCATCCTCATCTTTTACTACTTCCAAATCCTCTCAACATTCAATCCTTAATTCATCATCTAAATCCGATTTTGGAGGCTAACATCAAAACAAATTACATATTTGGAATCCTCTCTTCATTCTCTACGTTTTGATACTAATTTCATCTCGATTGGGTAACTTTCTAAAAACTCTAAATTTCATAATCTTAGTGTTCTTGACTTAAAAGTGTGTTAATTAGTGTCTATGGCTCATTGTGATGTCGTATATGTAATTTGTATGCTCGATCTTGTGATTTGACATAACTAGCATGAACTTGAAAAAGTGTTTGTTAAATCTTTGATTTTGGATGATGAAATGTGTTTAGATGTTAATGTTTGTATGTTCAAAGTGTTAGTTACTTCATTAGCTTCGTTTTGGTGTGTTGATTGACATGAAAACCTTACATTAACATGATTATTGGTTTTGAGATTTTGGTTAGGGTTTGATAGGCTTAATATGAACTTTTGATGCATCAAATGCTATGAAATGTTGTTGATAAGTGTTTGGTTGCAATGTGTGTTTGATTACCTTCAAAACGGCATATCATATGTGTGAATTGGTTTCCCGAAACTTAAAATGCATTTGATGAACTTGAAACATTGATTCTGAACATTTAACGATCATTCGACGAGGTTTTTGTTGTCTTAAATTATGAACTTGATTTAGGAAATGTATATAGTTGTGTTCCTTGTCAAAAGAGCTTTCCGATGATATAAGATACATGTCTTGATTGTTTGCGGATCATAAACTAGGATTGATTGAAGTTTGGTTCGTGCACTTGTGTTTTCTGCAAACAGGGTCTGAGTACCAATTGGGATGCCGTCCAAAACTTAATTCTGGACACCGTCCAAAACTTAATTCTGGACACCGTCCAAAACTTAATTCTGGACGCCGTCCAGATACACTATCAGATTCTGTTTTGCTTGGTCGTCTCACGAAAAATGTTTGCTATGCTACGCACCTCCGATTGACATGAAACTTGACCAACATGCTCATACATGATTATAAAACTTAGAAAAATTGTCGGGTACCCGACCTGACCCCGTTGACTTTGACTTTGACCAAGTTTGACTTTTAGTCAAACTTAACCAAACGTTTATGCAATCGTTTTAACATGCCTTTATACTTGATTCTTTTATGAAACTTGACAACGTGATTCACATGCTATACTATTCGAGTCGTATTGAGCCATAGGACTAATTGAACATCTTTGACCAATCGTGACTATCGTTATTGATACAACCTATTTGTTTAGGTCAAGACTAGCATTGTTCTTTGCACACGTTACTTGTCGAAGTACTTATTTGCCCTTGCGCTCAAGGTGAGATCATAGTCCCACTTTTACTCTTTTGCACTTACATTGGGATGAGAAAACATAAACGTTTCTTTCTACTAAGTGAACATAAGTACAGGAAAACAAACATTCTACATACGAGTTTGAACAAAAATCCTCAATTCGATTATCATTAGTTACACTTGCCGGGTGTAAGCGAGAACTTATGTTATATGGCCATATGGGTTTGACAAACCCTCATTCAAACGGTTCGCTACCATTTACGAATGAAATATATTTTCGAGAAACAGTGTATGTTCTAACACTATTGTGATGGGGTTCTATGGAAGGAATGTTAAGCATTGATAATTGGGTGCTCGTGAAACAAACTTTTGGAATGTATTACTATTAATTCATTGTTGCAAATCTTGTGGTTCACTTGTACTTACTTATTCAAACCTATGATTTCACCAACGTTTTCGTTGACAGATTTCTATGTTTTTCTCAGGTCCTTAAACGTTTGTGTGATACATGCTTCCGCTCATTTCTTTTGATACTTGCTTGGATGTCGAGTAAACATGCATACGTGGAGCATCTTTTGGCTACTTTCATTTGTGTCGCATATGTTTAAATTGTACTTTAAACTTTGTTATGTAACTAGTTGTCAAACTACCTTGTAAACCTTGAAACATCTTTACTTTTGAAATGAATGCGACATACTTTTGTTCAAACGTTGTTTTAAAGACTTATGACCACGTAACGGGACCTAAGTAGATGGCGCCGTCAATGACGATTTTGTCGGGTCGCTACAGTAAGGAGCATGAGCTATTGGTGCAGCTCCTGGTATAAGATCTATTTGAAATTCAACAGATCGATGTGGAGGTAGTCCCGGTAATTCTTTCAGAAATACATCGGGAAATTCTTTTACGACGGGAACATCATTGATGCTCTTTTCTTCAGTTTGTACTTTCTCGACATGTGCTAGAACAGCATAGCAACCTTTTCTTATTAGTTTTTGTGCCTTCAAATTACTAATAAGATGTAGTTTCGTGTTGCCCTTTTCTCCATACACCATTAAGGGTTCTCCTTCTTCTCGTACAATGCGAATTGCATTTTTGTAACATAAGATCTCTGCTTTCATCTCCTTCAGCCAGTCCATGCCAACTATTACATCAAAACTCCCTAACTCTACTGGTATCAAATCAATCTTAAATATTTCGCTACCCAGTTTAATTTCTCGATTCCGGCATATATAATCTGCTGAAATTAATTTACCGTTTGCTAATTCGAGTAAAAATTTACTATCCAACGGCGTCAATGGACAACTTAATTTAGCACAAAAATCTCTACTCATATAGCTTCTATCCGCACCCGAATCAAATAAAACGTAAGCAGATTTATTGTCAATAAGAAACGTACCTGTAACAAGCTCCGGGTCTTCCTGTGCCTCTGCCACATTAATATTGAAAACTCTGCCGCGGCCTTGTCCATTCGTGTTCTCCTGGTTCGAGCAATTTCTAATAATGTGACCCAGTTTTCCACATTTATAACAAACTATATTGGCATAATTTGCTCCGACACTACTTGCTCCGCCATTACTCGTTCCGACACCATTTGTTCCTTTTGTTCTGTTAACCCCTAGTCCGTAGACCTCACACTTCGTCGCGCTATGACCATTTCTTTTACACTTGTTGCAAAATTTGGTGCAGAACCCCGAGTGATACTTTTCACACCTTTGGCATAGCTGCTTCTGATTGTTGTTGTTGTTATGATTGTTATTGTTGTTGGGATGATTGTTGTAGTTGTTGTTGTTGTTGTTGTTGTTGTGCCGTTTGTTGTAGTTGCGATTAATGTTGCGATTGTTGGGATAGTTGTTGTTGTTTTGGTGACTCTTATCACCGTTTTCCTCCCACTTTATTTTGACTAACTTCACGTTGGCCTCTTCGGCCGCCTGTTCTTTAATTCTTCCCTCAATCTGGTTCACTAGTTTGTGAGCCATTCTACATGCCTTTTGTATAGAGGCAGGCTCGTGTGAACTTATATCTTCTTGGATTCTCTTCGGTAACCCTTTTACAAACGCGTCGATTTTCTCTTCCTCATCTTCGAACACTCTCGGACACAATAGGCACAATTCTGTGAATCATCTTTCGTACGAAGTAATATCGAATCGCTGTGTTCGTAACCCTCTAAGTTCTGACTTGAGCTTATTGACCTCGGTTCTGGGACGGTACTTCTCGTTCATCAAGTGCTTGAATGCTGACCACGGTAGCGCGTAAGCAGCATCTTGTCCCACTTGCTCTAGATAGGTATTCCACCATGTTAACGCAATACCTGTGAAGGTATGCGTAGCGTACTTCACTTTGTCTCCTTCAGCACACTTACTTATGGCCAACACCGATTCAACTTTCTCGGTCCACCATTTCAATCCGATTGGTCCTTCGGTCCCATCAAATTTTGAAGGTTTGCAGGCAGTGAATTCCTTGTAGGAGCATCCTACACAATTTCTTGCGTCCTTAGCTGTAATGCTAGATTCAGAGTTATTGTTGGTATGTAGCGCGGCCTGTACTGCGGCTATGTTTGAAGCAAGAAAGGCACAAAATTCCTCTTCGCTCATATTCAAGGTGTGTCGAGTAGTCGGTGCCATTTCCTTCAAAATAGTCAAATGAAACAAGTTAATCATACAGAATATTAAGAGTAGTCAATAGTATCTCGTAGCATAATATGAACTCATTTATAAAAGCTTTTTCTTCATATTAACTTTTTATAAGTTTAAATTCGGTTACTACCTACCCGTTAAGTTCATACTTAGTAGCTAATATACAATTCAACTACTACAATTCCATATGAAAAACTGATTATAATAATATATCACATACAAATATTCTTCAAACTTACAACTTCGCTATATTACATATAACATGAAATATAGTACACTATGATACAGGACAGTTTTGAAGATAAATCTAGTTAATACGCAAGTTTTTCAGCAAAGGAAATAAAGACACGTAATTCATAAGTCCAGAAACAAGTCATGCATTCTGGTTTTACTAAGACGACTTCCCATCCTTGGTCTCGTGAAAAATAATCTTTATGACCATTAGCTAGGCAGCATGTTGTAATATCGTCAAAAGGATGAGGGTCTCGTAATGTCCAACAGCCCCTTAATAATCTAAAAACCTTGTTTCTCACCCCAACTACTGAATCCGTCACTTGTGGGAAAGTTTTATTTAAAAGCTGCAATCCGATGTTCTTTTTCTCACTTTGGTAAGAAGCGAACATCACTAACCCGTAAGCATAACATGCTTCTTTATGTTGCATATTAGAAGCTCTTTCTAATTCATGAAATCCTATGTTGGGATATGTTGAGTCAAAATAGGTTCTTAACCCGTAGCGTAAAATTGCATTTGGGTTCCCCGCATTTAACGCTTTAAAGAAAACACGGCGTAACTTAAAGTCTCCCCAATGTGATATACCCCACCTATCAAAGGAAAGCCTTTTATAAACTAAGGCATTTCTAGAAAGTCTTTCAAATGTTTGACAAGTTAATTTCGCCATAACTAAATGTGCTGATGAATTCTGACCGACTCTAGACAAGATTTCCTTAATCATATCCTCTGGTAGGTCTTCTAAAATATTCGGTTGTCTACCCTTAACGTCCATTTTGTTTTTATACTGTAAAATAGACAAGGATTAGATTCGTAATAACAAACAATACAAGCAATTTTTACATAAAACATAAAAGTACAAGCACACTATAATACATTTATTACACAACATGCTCACACCCCTCTAATCTGAATCACTGGTTTCTTCTTCTTCGGACTTGGTTCTTTTTCCTAATCTTCTAGGGATATATGATGTTCCACTAATACGAGTCGTCGTTTTCCACATTGGTTTAGAAATACCTGGTGGTTTAGAGGTTCCCGGGTTATTGTCACGATATTGAAAATACGGGTGTTGACGGTATATATAAAGTTCATCGGGGTCGGAATCAGGTTTCTCTATTTTGATGCCTTTTCCCTTATTATTTTCTTTTGCCTCATTAAATTGGGTCTGGATAATTTCTATAACATCATCGGAATCCTCATCAGGATCCGATTCATCGGAAAATTGGTAATTTTTCCAATATTTTGCTTCCTTAGCGGAAACACCATTGACCATTATTAACTTTGGTCCATTGGTTGAGGATTTTCTTTTATTTGACCGATTTTCTGTGGTTCCTACTATTCCCCCCTCCGGAACCTCTTCTTCTTCCGGTTCCTCTTCTTCTGGTTCCTCTTCTTCCGGTTCCTCTTCTTCCTGTTCCGTTTCCTCTTCTTCCGGTTCTTCGGAAACTTGTGAATCTTGCCAATATATATTCGACTCTTCGTTATTATTAGGTGAGTCAATGGGATTTGTGCTAGAGGTAGACATCTATCACACAATATCAAACATGTTAAGAGATTAATATATCACATAATATTTACATGTTAATAATATATAGTTTCCAACAAAAATGTTAAGCAATCATTTTTAAAGAAAACACGGTCGAAGTCCAGACTCACTAATGCATCCTAACAAACTCGATAAGACACACTAATGCAAATTTTCTGGTTCTCTAAGACCAACGCTCTGATACCAACTGAAATGTCCCGTTCATATTGATTATAAACGTTCCATATTAGTTGATTTCGTTGCGAGGTTTTGACCTCTATATGAGACGTTTTTCAAAGACTGCATTCATTTTTAAAACAACCATAACCTTTATTTTATCAATAAAGGTTTTAAAAGCATTACGTAGATTATTAAGTAATGATAATCTAAAATATACTGTTTACACATGACCATTACATAATGGTTTACAATAGAAATATATTACATCGACATATGTTTCTTGAATGCAGTTTTTACACAATATCATACAAACATGGACTCCAAATCTTGTCCTTATTTTAGTATACAACAGCGGAAGCTCTTAGTATTTACCTGAGAATAAACATGCTTTAAACGTCAACAAAAATGTTGGTGAGTTATAGGTTTAACTTATATATATCAAATCGTAACAATAGACCACAAGATTTCATATTTCAATACACATCCCATACATAGAGATAAAAATCATTCATATGGTGAACACCTGGTAACCGACATTAACAAGATGCATATATAAGAATATCCCCATCATTCCGGGACACCCTTCAGATATGATATAAATTTTGAAGTACTAAAGCATCCGGTACTTTGGATGGGGCTTGTTGGGTCCAATAGATCTATCTTTAGGATTCGCGTCAATTAGGGTGTCTGTTCCCTAATTCTTAGATTACCAGACTTAATAAAAAGGGGCATATTCGATTTCGATAATTCAACCATAGAATGTAGTTTCACGTACTTGTGTCTATTTTGTAAATCATTTATAAAACCTGCATGTATTCTCATCCCAAAAATATTAGATTTTAAAAGTGGGACTATAACTCACTTTCACAGATATGTCCTTCCTCGGAAATAAGACTTGACCACGGATCGATTCACGAACCTATACAAATATGTACATATATATCAAAGTATGATCAAAATATAATTACAACCATTTTTATTATGTTTTAAAGATTTGAGTGTATTAAGTCAGCTGTCCTCGTTAATAACCTACAACTAGTTATCCACAGTTAGATGTACAGAAATAAATCGATATATATTATCTTGAATCAATCCATGACCCAGTGTATACACGTCTCAGGCTAGATCACAACTCAAAGTATATATATTTTTGAAATCAACCTCAACCCTGTATAGCTAACTCCAACATTACTGCATATAGAGTGTCTATGGTTGTTACAAATAATATATATACATGGGTCGATATGATATGTCAAAACATTTGCATACGTGTCTATGGTATCCCAAGATTACATAATATATTAGAATACATGTATAATACAATATAAGTTAGCTAGGATATGATTTGTATAGATTTGTTAAACATTTCCCGTAGCTAAAAAGATCAAAAATATCCAATCTTGTTTTACCCATAACTTCTTCATTTTAAATCCGTTTTGAGTGAATAAAATTGCTATGGTTTCATATTGAACTATAATTTAAGAATCCAAACAGAAAAATTATAGGTTTATAGTCGGAAATTTAAGTTACATGTCAATTACTAAAGAGGTAATCATTTCTGTCGAAAGAACGACATCTTGATGACCATTTTGAAAAACATACTTTCACTTTGAGTTTAACCAAGATTTTTGGATAAAGTTTCATGTTCATATGAAAAATCATTTTCCCAGAAGAACAACTTTTAAAACAAAGTTTATCATAGTTTTTAATTATCCAAACCAAAACAGCCCCCAGTTTCACTACGACGGCGTATATCCGATTTTATGGTGTTCATCGTGTTTCCAGGTTTTAAATCATTAAGTTAGTATATCATATAGATATAGAACATGTGTTTAGTTGATTTTAAAAGTCAAGTTAGAAGGATTAACTTTTTTTTACGAACAAGTTTAGAATTAACTAAACTATGTTCTAGTGATTACAAGTTTAAACCTTCGAATAAGATAGCTTTATATGTATGAATCGAATGATGTTATGAACATCATTACTACCTCAAATTTTCTGGATAAAACTATGGAAATGAGAAAAATGGATCTAACTTCAAAGGATCCTTGGATGGCTTGAAAGTTCTTGAAGCAGAATCATGACACGAAAACAGTTCAAGTAAGATTTTCACTCGAAATAAGATTGTTATAGTTGTAGAAATTGAATCAAAGTTTGAATATGAATATTACCTTGAATTAGAAAGATAACCTACTATAAATAACAAAGGTTCCTTGATCTTAGATGATTACTTGGAATAGATTAGAAAGCTTGGAAGTAGGCTTGCAAACTTGGAGGTATTCTTGATTTTTATGAAACTATACATATGGAATTTATGAAGAACACTTAGAACTTGAAGATGGAACTTGAGAGAGATTAATTAGATGAAGAAAATTGAAGAATTAAAGTGTTTTTAGGTATTTTTGGTCGTTGGTATTTGGATTAGATATAAAGGATATGTAATTTTGTTTTCATGTAAATAAGTCACGAATGATTACTAATATTTTTGTAATTTTATGAGATATTTTATGCTAGTTGCCAAATGATGGTTCCCAAATGTGTTAGGTGACTCACATGGGCTGCTAAGAGCTGATCATTGGAGTGTATATACCAATAGTACATACATCTAAAAGATGTGGTTTGTACGAGTACGAATACGGGTGCATACGAGTAGAATTGTTAATGAAACTGAACGAGGATGTAATTGTAAGCATTTTTGTTAAGTAGAAGTACTTTGATATGTGTCTTGAAGTCTTTCAAAAGTGTAAGAATACATATCAAAACACAACATGTATATACATTCTAATGGAGTCGTTAAGTCTTCGTTAGTCGTTACGTGTAAGTGTTGTTTTGAAACCTTTAAGTTAACGATCTCAATTAATGTTGTTAATCCAATGTTTATTATATCAAATGAGATGTTAAATTATTATATTATCATGATATTATGATGTATGAATATCTCTTAATATGATATATATACATTAAAATATCGTTACAACGATAATCTTTACATATAAGTCTCGTTTCGTAATTATTGAGTTAGTAGTCTTGTTTTTACATATGTAGTTCATTGTTAACACACTTAATGATATATTTAAATATCATTTTATCATGTTAAATATAGTGTATCAATATCTTAATATGATACATATGTATTTAGTAGACGTTATCATAACGATAATCGTTATATATATCATTTCGAGTTTCTTAACTTAGTAATCTCATTTCTTATGTATATCACACATTGTTAATATACTTAGTGAGATAATTACTCATCATAATCTCATGTCAACCATATATATATATGTCTATATATACCACAACATGTAGTTTTTACAAATTTGTAACGTTCGTGAATCGCCGGTCAACTTGGGTGATCAATTGTCTATATGAAACTTATTTCATTTAATCAAGTCTTAACAAGTTTGATTGCTTAACACGTTGGAAACATTTAGTCATGTAAATATCAATCTCAATTAATATATATAAACATGGAAAAGTTTGGGTCACTACAGTACCTACCCGTTAAATAAATTTCGTCCCGAAATTTTAAGCTGTTGAAGGTGTTGATGAATCTTCTGGAAATAGATGCGGGTATTTCTTCTTCATCTGATCTTCATGCTCCCAGGTGAACTCGGGTCCTCTACGAGCATTCCATCGAACCTTAACAATCGGTATCTTGTTTTGCTTAAGTCTCTTAACCTCACGATCCATTATTTCGACGGGTTCTTCAATGAATTGAAGTTTTTCATTGATTTGGATTTCGTCCAACGGAATAGTGAGATCTTCTTTAGCAAAACATTTCTTCAAATTCGAGACGTGGAAAGTGTTATGTACAACCGCGAGTTGTTGAGGTAGCTCCAGTTGGTAAGCTACTGGTCCGACACGATCTATAATCTTGAATGGTCCAATGTACCTTGGATTTAGTTTCCCCCGTTTACCAAATCGAACAATGCCTTTCTAAGGTGAAACCTTAAGCATGACCATTTCTCTAATTTCAAACTCTATATCTTTTCTTTTACTGTCCGCGTAGCTCTTTTGTCGACTCTGTGCGGTTTTCAATCGTTGTTGAATTTGGATGATTTTCTCGATAGTTTCTTGTATTATCTCTGGACCCGTAATCTGTCTATCCCCCACTTCATTCCAACAAATCGGAGACCTGCACTTTCTACCATAAAGTGCCTCAAACGGTGCCATCTCAATACTAGAATGATAACTGTTGTTGTAGAAAAATTCTGCTAACGGTAGGTGTCGATCCCAACTATTTTCGAAATCAATAACACATGCTCCTAGCATGTCTTCAAGCGTTTGTATCGTCTTTTCGCTCTGCCCATCAGTTTGTGGATGATAGGCAGTACTCATGTCTAGACGATTCCCCAATGCTTATTGCAACGTCTTCCAGAACCTTGAAACAAATCTACCATCCCTATCAGAGATAATAGAGACGGGTATTCCATGTCTGGAGACAACCTCCTTCAAATACAATCGCGCCAACTTCTCTATTTTGTCATCTTCTCTCATTGGCAGGAAGTGTGCTGACTTGGTGAGACGATCAACTATTACCCAAATAGTATCATAACCACTTGCAGTCCTTGGCAATTTAGTAATGAAATCCATGGTAATGTTTTCCCATTTTCATTCCTGGATTTCAGGTTGTTGTAGTAGACCTGATGGTTTCTGATGTTCAGATTTGACCTTAGAACACGTCAAACATTCTCCTACATATTTAGCAATGTCGGCTTTCATACCCGACCACCAAAAGTGTTTCTTGAGATCTTTATACATCTTCCCCGCTCCGGGATGTATTGAATATCTGGTTTTATGTGCTTCTTTAAGTACCATTTCTCTCACATCTCCAAAACTTGGTACCCAAATTCTATCAGCCCTTTATCGGGTTCCGTCTTCCCGAATATTAAGATGTTTCTCTGATCCTTTGGGTATCTCATTCTTCAACTTTCCTTCTTTTACAACCCCCCTGTTGCGCCTCCTTTATTTGAGTAGTAAGGTTAGTACGAATAATTATATTCATAGCTTTTACCCGTATAGGTTCTCTGTCCTTTCTACTCAAAGCGTCGGCTATCACATTCGCCTTTCCCGGGTGGTATCGAATCTCAAAATCATAATCATTCAACAGTTCAATCCACTTGCGTTGTCTCATATTCAGTTGCTTCTGATTAAATATATGTTGGAGACTTTTGTGGTCGGTATATATAATACTTTTGACTCCATATAAATAATGCCTCCAAGTCTTTAATGCAAAAACACCAGCACCCAATTCCAAATCGTGAGTTGTATAATTTTGCTCGTGAATCTTCAATTGTCTAGACGCATAAGCAATCACCTTCGTTCATTGCATTAATACACAACCGAGACATTGCTTTGATGCGTCACAATAAATCACAAAATTATCATTCCCTTCAGGCAATGACAATATAGGTGTCGTAGTTAGCTTTTTCTTCAATAACTGAAACGCCTTCTCTTGTTCATCCTTCCATTCAAATTTCTTCCCTTTATGCGTTAATGCAGTCAAGGGTTTTGCTATTTTTTAGAAATCTTGGATGAATCTTCTGTAGTAACCAGCCAATCCTAAAAATTGACGTATATGCTTCGGAGTTTTTAGGGTTTCCCACTTTTCAACGGTTTCGATCTTTGCCGGGTCCACCTGGATACCTTCTTTGTTCACTATGTGACCGAGGAATTGAACTTCTTCCAATCAAAATGCACACTTTGAAAACTTAGCGTACAGTTTTTCTTTCCTCAATACTTCTAGCACTTTTCTCAAATGTTCTTCGTGCTCTTGATCATTCTTTGAGTAAATAAGTATGTCATCGATGAAAACAATGACAAACTTGTCAAGATATGGCCCACACACTCGGTTCTTAAGGTCCATGAACACAGCTGGTGCGTTAGTCAATCCAAACGGCATAACCATAAACTCGTAATGACCATAATGCGTCCTAAAAGCAGTTTTTGGAATATCATCCTCTTTTACTCGCATTTGATGATATCCAGAACGTAAATCGATTTTCGAATAAATCGACGAGCCTTGTAGTTGATCAAATAAGTCGTCAATTCTCGACAGTGGATAACGGTTTTTGATGGTAAGTTTATTCAACTCTCTGTAGTCAATACACAACCTAAATGTACCATCCTTCTTCTTCACAAACAAAACAGGAGCTCCCCATGGTGATGTGCTTGGTCGAATGAAACCACGTTCTAATAGTTCTTGCAGTTGGCTTTGCAGTTCTTTCATCTCAGCAGCGTGCGAGTCTGTAAGGAGCACGAGCTATTGGTGCAGCTCCTGGTACAAGATATATTTGAAATTCAACAGATCGATGTGGAGGTAGTCCCGGTAATTCTTTCGGAAATACATCGGGAAATTCTTTTGCGATGGGAACATCATTGATGCTCTTTTCTTCAGTTTGTACTTTCTCGACGTGTGCTAGAACAGCATAGCAACCTTTTCTTATTAGTTTTTGTGCCTTCAAATTACTAATAAGATGTAGTTTCGTGTTGCCCTTTTCTCCATACACCATTAAGGGTTCTCCTTCTTCTCGTACAATGCGAATTGCATTTTTGTAACATACGATCTCTGCTTTCATCTCCTTCAGCCAGTCCATGCTAACTATTACATCAAAGTGTTTTTATATATTGTTATATATTAATTCTTCGAGCGTTTTCCCGCCAAAATAAAAACATTTATCACAAAGTGTTTTTATTAAATGTTCATATTTTCATCCAAACTATATTGTTTGTGAACAAAATTTTTTAAAAAAATAAAAAAAAATTATTTTTGCTTCCCCTCGCTTCCCTCCGATTGGTTACTTCCCCTTGATCCTACTAATATATATATATATATATATATATATATATATATATATATATATATATATATAATCAAGAGGGAAATACTTTTCTGAGGGGAAGTAAATTTTTTTCGTGTTTTTCGAATTCTTTTTTTCATGCATCAAGATCACATGAAAATATGAACATTTATAAAAAGACACTTTGTAATGAATGTTATTATTTTGGCGGGAAAATGCTCGAAGAAAAAAAATGAAAAACGCATCATGAGTATTATTATGCTTCTGAGTTTTTTTAGGGTTTAAAAATTATGGTTTAGTAATTAGGGTTTAGAAATTATGGTTCAAAATTTAGGATTTAGCTATTAGGGTTTAGAACTTATGTTTTAGGGTTTAGAAATTAGGGTTTAGGGTTTAGAAATTAGGATTTAGGGTTTAGAAATTGGGGTTTAGATTGAATTGGTAACACGAACGGTTTAGAGTTTAGAGTTTAGGGTTTTAGGAATAGAGACTAAACCCTAAACCCTAAACCGGGCTAAATTTTGAAAAAAAAAAAACTTCATAGAAGAGGAAAGAAACAACGTTCCAAAAATGTTATCAGTTATTTCTTCGATCATTTTTTCGCTTAAATAATACTAACATTTATCACAAAGTGTCTTTTTTAAATGTTCATATTTTCACCTAAACTTGATGTTAATTTATATATATATATATATATATATATATATATATATATATATATATATATATATATATATATATATATATATATATATACACATATATACATATTTTTTAAATGTTCATATTTTCACCTAAACTTGATGTTAATTTATATATATATATATATATATATATATATATATATGTGTGTGTGTGTGTGTGTGTGTGTGTGTATATATATATATATATTATCATTATTATTATTATTATTATTAATATATTATTATTATTATTTAATGTGGACAACATAATCATTTACACATTACACATAATAGTAATAGTAATAACTAGTTTTCGAACCCTCGCTTCGCGGTGGGGGTTCGATTTTCAATGTATTTTATTGCGTTTAGTTTGTAAAATTATTTCGTGGCTAACGATGATGTCGTTGAAGCGCAACTCGAGTCGAATTAAAAGGTATAACCCACGAAAGATTTAAATGTTATTTTAAATTAACAATATATGAGCATCTTCGCGTTTCGCTATGGAATTTTCGACTTTTAAAAATTAAACGCAAAATAAACATGTATGAAAAGTACGTCAAATATTTAGCGCTTTTTAAAATGCGTCCGTTTTGCGTATAGTTAGTGACATTGTGTTCCTAAAATTATTTCGAGTTTAACGATGGTGTCGGAAAAATTTAACTCGTTGCGAGCGAGAAGATATGATCCGTTGAATATTTGGGTGGAGTTTATTTAATTTTTTTTATGAAAATGATTATTTGACAGTTTACCCCCTATTTGGGGGGTCGTTTTGAATTTTTGAAAAAAGTGTAGGGGGGGTTTAATGATGTAATGAAATTAGTAAAGTAAAAAAAAAAGTGAAATGACGAAAATACCTTTAATTACTATTTTGATATTTATGTCAGATACTGTTAAGACTATTTGTCTTTTCCTTAATCAAGTTATCTTCATAGTTACTCATATACTAGGTAGTAGTGTATTGTATATATATATCTTTTTTTTCTTTAAATTTTTTTGGTAGTTTAGATCTGATGATATGAAACATAAACAAAGCACATGGCAAGCTAAACAGTGATTTGAACGGCGTAATTGAATGTTGTCCCATGATCTTCCATGTGATCAAAACTACATCCCACTCACTACTTCACTTCACAGTGACCACCAGCACTTTCAGTGAAGGGGAGGTCTCGGGTTCAATCCTAAGGGGTGCCCGCATTTAATGACTAAACTGGAGAATGCCTTACCTGGTAGCGGTGGAGGGCTGGCTTGCCGTTTACCCGGGGTTTACCTGCGGTGGGGGGGGCCAATGTGCTCTGGCCCATAGTGGGGTTCCTCGTAAAAAAAAAAAAAAAAAAAAACTAACTTGTATGTTTGTTTGACGTTTGAAAGATACCTTGCAACAAATTTCTCCATTTATTAGAGTTTTGAAACCAAACGCTTGTGGCCCAACAAAATTAAGGAGTCTCGTTAACTTTGAAGTTATAAGTTCAAGTCGAAGAACAAAAATAAGTGTGTGTACACGGTTAAAAAAAAGTCTAGAAAAGCTTATATGTCCTATTATAGAATCCAAGAAAGCCCCAATAAAGAGAATGACCTCTTTTTGTCCGCCGTTCCCGTACTCTCCAATTAAAGGAAGTGGGTTGGGCATAAATTTTATTTCTCTCTAATTCAAACAACTCTCAAACACTCCAACTTTATCTTTTTTTGCTTTTCCATCAAAAACTCTATTTTTGTCACCATCTCTTCCTCATCCGAAGTTTTTTCTGGTTTTGTAACCCTTGTTTCTCACTCTTCCGCCCACCGGCAACTTGCCGATGGTTTAGACCTATTTTCCGCTCACTTTTTTTTCCCCCGGCAACGATGTTTTCCTGACCAATCTTCCCTGTCACACCACCGTTTTCGTAACCTTTATTAAAGGTTTGGTGGGATTTAAGTTGATTCTTCGGTTTTGTTTCTCTCTGGTGTCCGCCTTTTCTGCTTCATCTGCAGTTTCTTTTAATTTGTTTTGTGTGAATCTCATCGGAGTTGCTCCGAGATCCAGTTGGGGGACATTCTCTCACCTACTGGTGGTTTTGTTGTGTATTTTTGGTAGACCTGGGTTAGTTCGTGGCTTTGCTTGAGTTCGCAGCCTCGCCAGAGCTTTTTTATTCTCGCCGGAGTTTTTTTTTCCGGTACCGTCCTTCCTTTTCGGCAGGCCGCGAGTCCCCTGTTGACTTTTCATTTTTTGGCTCCTGTCTCGGGTTGAATTTTGGTACGAGGTGGTGTGGTGGATCAGGAGGTTTTTCGGCCAACCTTTTTGGTTGTGGGTGCTGGTTTTGTCAACTTAACGGTTTTCATAACCGATCTTTTGGGTGATGTTCTCTTTGCCTTGATTGTGGTTGTGGAGGTCTTTTTGTTGGCGCCAATAGATTTGGGACGGACAGAATACTTTGTATGTGTGTATGATTATTAAACTGTGTGTTTTTTTGTCCAGGGACAATATATTTTGGACGGATAAAGTATTTAGTATATATAGTGGAACCATTTATTGTTGTGAATGATTTCCGTCAGAAATCGCGGGTCATCTCTACAACTGAAACGGTTATTAATTTACCTAGCTAGATCATTTCTCGCAGTAACGCGTAGACCAATTTCTCCTCTCGTTATAACTATTAACTATGTAAACATATAATATTGTACCATGTTTTGAGAAAAACACTCACATATCCTTTAATTGCTAATTATCTAAAATAGATAGCTAGTATTTAGGTAATAATTATAAGGATTATTTAGCGATGTCTTTCGTTAACAAGTAAAAAAGAACCTACATTTCAATTATCGTCATTATAAAGTCAATTTAAACACTACGTTATCAAACCTGAAACTTAGTGTAATAAGTTTCAGTGATGAATTTGAGAAAAGGCGGATTGATGGATTGTTATATCTCCGGCAGTCGTGCAAACCCAATTGAAATGTGAGAGTTCGCGATAGTGCAATATAATCAAGCGATTAATCTACTCAACTAGATTGAATAATTAATATATTAGGTGATGAATTTCGATGAAGATGATCGGAATTCAATCGAAATTAGGTAAAAGTTGTATCTGATATTTGATTTTGGCAGAGTAAGTTACCATGATTGAGTGTATGTGAAACTAGTGACCTATTGTGTCAATTTATAGGTGGAAAATTTTGTTACATTAGTGGCTGACGTGACACATACCATTTATGTGTGTAACAAATATTCATGGTTATATGGGCTGACGTGACATTGAGCTCTGCTCGTGTGCCACTACATAGATATTTTAGGGTACATGTGCATGCTATCAGATAACATACATGGTTGCCCAAGCAAAATGGTTTACGTGTAAGCACAGTCTATATGATACCTTAAGTGTTTCTATACGGCAACTCTTGTCCGGCTAAACCATATTCGTCATGTCTTGTAGACGTGCTTCGTCTAGAATATTTCTATCATGCCTTTATTCGAGGTGTCAGTCTGCTTGCTCATAAATCATCTTTTCTTGCGACTCCTCGTCTTCTTACGTAGTGACGGATCTAGGATTAGTAGTCATTGGTGTCACCGGTTAAAACCCCAAAAAAATTCCACTAGTGGTGTGACGCCCCATACAAAACCTTCGTGTACGGATCATCAACAACAGGATCATTACAAGGTCAAACACTATATGCTGTTTGAAAACCAGTTAGCATTTATAAAAAGACATAGCGTTTACAAAAGATAACGTGACACAAAGTTCGTTACAAAGTCATTATTTTTGAAAATAACATAAGTTACGAATGCAAAAGAAAAGTTCCATCATTGAGACATCTCTAAGTTATGCAGCGGATATCTAACACAGCAGGTCCTTAACAACAAGTCTAAACAGCATGACAACAAGTCTAACAGCGGAAGCAACAAACCTCTAAGCACCTGAGAAAACATGCTTAAAAACGTCAACAATAATGTTGGTGAGCTATAGTTAAAATTGTAACAGTAATATAAGATTGACCATGAGATTTCAATGTTTCAAAACAGTATGAAAAGTATATGTATAACCGTGGGCACATGGTAACTAGACTTAACGTAAATATAAATATCACCCCCTGAAAGTACACCTGGCGAGTGCGTATGTCCTCGAAGTTTTAAACACCCGTTAAATGCTAGCGCGACTAGCCCGAGTGGGGATGTCAAACCCTATGGATCCATATCTAAGATTCGCGTCTATCGGTTCAAAAACCAATAGTTAAACGTTACCGTGCTAAGGGGAAAGTTTATGCCGTTATATAACCCACACATATGTAAAGTTTAAGTACTCGTGTCAGATAAGTAAAACATAAAAAGCGCATGTATTCTCAGTCCCAAAAATAGTATAAGTAAAAAGGGAAGCTATAACTCACAGTGAATAAGCAATACAAGTCGGTACAAAAGTGTGCAAGTACTAAGTCGATCCGAAAGGTCATCAACCTAAATCAAAGGTTACTAGGTCAGTAGGTTATCTTTATAAGTTCTAATAGTGCATAAAATAAGTTTAAGTGTCATTATCATCATCATTCATCATCATAAAAGCTAAGTAAGTTTGACAAGAATAGAGATCGAAACAATAGGCTGACTTCGATCAGCTGCTACGACCTCTACGTAAATCGAAAAGACACGTAATCAGTGGCTATGGCTCCGTATATGAGTCCCCTAACAGATGACCCATTTTCAGAACCTAACTCGTCTTCGTTTGGCCGTGGCGATGGTTTAAGTGCGAGTAGGTCAGAAATTTCAGCACAACGTTAATAGGGTGTAATGACTTTCGGAAGGCCATAAATCCTAAATCGTAACTCGGATTAAGACGAGGTCTAAACAGAAAATCATCTAATCGAACCGAACTAACTGAAATTAAACTTTACAGTAGCCCAGGTTACTGATCAGATCCCAAAAAATAGTAAACAAGTGCTCCGGTGGGGTTCTTAGTGCTTGATGCTCATCACGGTTCTCATCCTTGATGCTTGTAGCTTCAAGTGTACAACTCGTTGATGGTTTAGCATCACTTTTGACCAAGATTCTACCATCAATACACAATATGTTAAGACCAAGTAATAACACAACTCATTTAAGAGTCTTAGATGGATGATGAACCAAGGTTACATCATATCCTTAGTCTTAACACAATTACAAGTTACATTTACAACTAAAGTTACAAACTTTACATCAATCAAACAAGTATGAACATAATATAAGTCAAATGAGGTGATGGAACCCTAAGCTAGAGAGCTTGGATCCCTTTCACACGAGTTATAAGGTCACAAAGCTAGAAAGCTTGAACCTTTAGTGTTCTTGAAGAACTTGAAGCATAAAGCTTAGATCTTTAAGTTATATGAAGGCCATAAACACAAGTTTTAATCTTTATATCAAAATAATGAGATCATAAGTTAGAAAACTTAGATCCAATAAAAGATATGAAGATCCAAGCTAGAAAGCTTGCATCTTGATTGTTCTTGAAGATCTTGAAGCATAAAGCTTAGATCTTTAAGTTATATGAAGACCATAAACACAAGTTTTGATCTTTATATCAAAATAATGAGATCATAAGTTAGAAAACTTAGATCCAACAAAATATATGAAGATCCAAGCTAGAAAGCTTGCATCTTGATTGTTCTTGAAGATCTTGAAGCATAAAGCGTGGATCTTTAAGTTACATGAAGATTACAAACACAAGTTTGAATCTTTATAACAAAATAAAAAAGATTTAAAGTTAAAAGATATAGATCTACAAAGTGGGTGAAGATTCAAAGCTAGAAAGCTTGAATCTTCCATGTTCTTGAAGGATTCAAATCCATGTTTGAATCTATAAGATATAATCAAGATCAAAAGCTAAAAAGCAAGACCCTTTGATGATGATGATGGCCACGTGAAAGATGAAGGAAGAAGAAGAAGAAAAGTAAAAACTTACAAGTTTTAGAGTGAGAAATACTAGAAAGAAAATAAGAGAGTAAGTGTGTGTGAAATACAAATGAGAGCAAGTGTTAAATGGATGGAATAAGGGTGGTATTTATAGGTGAATGGGGTGAGGGTGGGGTGAGTTGGCCGAAAATTTAGAGGGGGGACAAGGGGGACAAAATTTTGCTTTTTGGTTAATGGTTGTCTAAAGTTGGTGCTTATGTTAGGATCTCATGCAACATTAAGGATAATACTTGACATAAATGCTAGCATGTTCCCTCTAATAAATGGGCATTTGTCTTACTTATTATTGGGTCACTAGTAATTAATAAGTGGGCTAAATAAATGGGCTACTAGCTAGAGTAGGGTGGGCTTAAGTCCAACAAGGTAGAAAGTCCAACAAGACTAACTAGTAAGCATAATTAAATTACTACGCATAATTAAGCATCCAAAAACCCAAGTAATTATTATTATAAAATAATAATTAATATTTAGTAGTCATAATATTTCGATTACGACAAAAGTTAAACGTGTGCGCGGTTCGCAGTTTATTCGAAACGTCAAGTGACACTAACGGTCATAAAAGCTTCCGGTGAACAAGTTAAGTACCCTACGTACTCTAAGGCACGTTTTACCATATAAATGAAAGTAAGCCATGTATATAAAGGTTCCAGAGTATAAAGTAGCACAGTACACACAAATACGCAGTTTCGCTAAAACACAAGGCACAAAAGCAAGTCAAAAAAGTCGGGTCGTTACATTACCCACCTGTTAATGGAAATTTCGTCCCAAAATTTAAGCTGAGGCAGGTGTTTGAGTCAGGAAAAGGTGAGGATATTTCTGCATCATTTGATCCTCTCGTTCCCAAGTAAACTCAGGTCCTCGTTTGGCATTTCATCGAACTCGAACGATCGGAATCTTGTTGCGTTTCAAAGTTTTGACCTCACGGTCCATAATTTCGATAGGTTCTTCCACGAAGTGGAGTTTGTCATCAATTGTGAGTTCTTCCAGTGGTATGACAAGTTCTGGTGCAGCAAGACATTTCTTCAAATTCAACACGTGAAAGGTAGGATGAACAGCACTCAACTGAGTCGGAAGATCCAAACGGTAAGCAACTGGTCCGACACGCTCCAAGATTTCAAAAGGACCAATATATCGCGGGTTTAACTTTCCATGCTTTCCAAAGCGGATTACAACTTTCCAAGGTGCGACTTTCAACATCACACAGTCACCTACGTTGAATTCGAAGTCTTTACGTTTAAGATCAAAATAACTCTTTTGGCGATCACGGGCCGTCTTAAGTCTCGCTTGAATCTGGGCAATCTTCTCTCTCGTTTCATGGACTATCTCGGGTTCGGTGATTTGCACTTCGCCTAACTCGGCCCAACAAATAGGGGAACGACACTTGCGGCTATACAACGCTTCAAAAGGTGCGGCATTAATACTCGAGTGATAACTGTTGTTGTAAGAGAATTCGGCTAACGGCAAATGCCTTTCCCAAGACTTTCCGAAGTCAATAACACAGGCACGCAACATGTCCTGTAAAGTCTGAATCGTTCGTTCGCTCTGACCGTTGGTCTGCGGGTGATATGCAGTGCTCATGTCGAGACGAGTTCCCAAGACTTCTTGCAAAGAACGCCAAAACCTTGAAGCAAAATGGGTATCGCGATATGAGATAATCGATAAGGGCACACCATGACAGGATACAACCTCTTTGATGTATAGTTGAGCGAGTCTCTCCATTGTATCCGTTTCCTTCATGGCTAAGAAGTGTGCAGATTTAGTAAGTCGGTCAACGATAACCCAGATGGTATCATAACCGCCTACCGTATTCGGTAGCTTTGTGATGAAGTCCATCATAATTGCTTCCCATTTCCATTGTGGGATTTCCGGTTGTTGAAGTAATCCAGATGGCCTCTGATGTTCAGCCTTAACCTTCGAACAAGTCAAACACCTCCCAACATAAGTTGCAACATCCTTCTTAAGATTAGGCCACCAATACTGTTCATTGAGATCGTGGTACATTTTACCGGCTCCTGGATGAATCGAATACCTCGACTTGTGGGCTTCATCAAGTATAAGGCTCTGTAGATCACCATAACTAGGTACCCAAATCCTTCCGGCAAAGCATCGAAGTCTAGTATCCTTAACCTCGAATCATGAAATTAGAATGTTCAAGTGTTCTTGAGAAATATTCTCCTCTTTGAGAGCCTCATCTTGGGCTACTCGAATCTGAGTATTGAGATTTGAATGAATGATGATGTTCAAGGCGCGAACACGAAGAGGTACCGTCCTCTCCTTTCGGCTCAGGGCATCGGCTACAACATTTGCCTTTCCAGGATGATAACGAAGTTCACAATCATAGTCGTTCAGCGTCTCGATCCATCGTCGCTGCCTCATGTTCAGTTGTTTCTGATCGAATATGTGCTGGAGGTTTTTGTGGTCGGTGAAGATGGTACTTTTAGTTCCATAAAGATAGTGTCTCCACAATTTGAGCGCAAAGACAACGGCTCCAAGCTCGAGGTCGTGAGTAGTGTAGTTTTGCTCGTGTATCTTTAGTTGACGAGAAGCATAAGCAATGACCTTCGTTCTTTGCATCAATACGCAACCACAACCATTTTTCGAAGCATCGCAGTACACAACGAAGTCGTCACTGCCTTCAGGAAGCGACAAGATAGGTGCGGTGATTAACTTCTGCTCCAGGGTTTGAAATGCTGATTCTTGTTCGTTCTCCTAAACGAACTTCTTCCCTTTGTGAGTCAGTGCGGTCAAAGGACGCGCAATCAACGAAAAGCCTTCAATAAATCTCCGGTAATAACCGGAAAGGCCTAGAAATTGGCGGATGTGAGTTGGAGTAGTGGGTGTCTCCCACTTGCTGATAGCCTCGATCTTTGCGGGATCAACTTTGATACCTTGATCACTCACAATATGACCCAGAAATTGGACTTCCTTCAACCAAAATTCACACTTGGAGAATTTGGCATAAAGTTGCTCTTGTCTCAAGAGTTCAAGCACTAGTCGGAGATGTTGCTCACGTTCTTCTTCGCTCTTGGAGTAGATGAGGATATCATCTATGAATACGATAACGAACTTATCCAGGTATGGCTTGCATACACGATTCATGAGGTCCATGAATACAGTGGGTGCGTTGGTTAAACCGAACGACATCACGAGAAACTCATAATGACCATAGCAGGTTCTGAATGCAGTCTTCATCACATCACTCTCCTTCACCCTCAATTGGTGATAACCGGATCGCAAATCGATCTTAGAGTAAACGCTTGATCCTTGCAGCTGATCAAAAAGATCTTCAATTCGGGGAAGAGGATATCGGTTCTTGATCGTCAATTTGTTGAGTTCGCGATAGTCGATACACATGCGGAAGGATCCGTCCTTCTTCTTCACGAATAAAATAGGTGCGCCCTAAGGCGACGAGCTTGGTTGGATAAACCCACGGTCTAGCAATTCTTGCAGTTGACTCTGCAACTCTTGCAGTTCGGAAGGTGCTAGTCGATAAGGTGCGCGAGCTACGGGTGCAGCTCCCGGCAGTAGATCGATCTGGAACTCCACGGCTCTCGGTGGTGGTAATCCAGGCAGTTCTTCCAGAAAGACATCGGGGAATTCATTCACGATTCGCACATCATTCACGCTCTTTCTTCTGTTTCTAAAGCCTTCACGTGTGAAATAGCAAGACGTCCTTTCTTCATGATCTTCTGCGCTTTCATACAACTAATGAGGTTCAGCTCCGAGTTACATCTCTCTCCGTATATAACCAGTGGCTCACCATCTCGTTGTGGTATACGAAGAGCTTTATCTCCACAGATAATGTCGGCCCTTACTTTGGTCAACCAATCCATACCGACAATCACATCAAAGCTTCCCAATTTGATGGGTATCAAGTCAATCTCGAAATCCACACCAGCTATGTTGATAATAGCTCCTCGGCCAATTTGGTCAACTTTCTCAAGTTTCCCATTGGCTACCTCAACTAGCATACTCTCCTCTAAAGGAACTAATGACCAATCTATCTTAGAGCAAAAGTGTCTACAAACATAGCTCCTATCGGCACCAGTATCAAATAGGACAGAAGCTAATATATTGTTGATAGTGAATATACTTGTAACTAAGTCGGGGTTCTCACGGGCATCCCTTGCGTTTACATTGAAAGCTCTTCCACGCGGGGGTCCGCCATCCTTTCGCTTGTTGGGACATTCGTTCCTGAAGTGGCCCTGTTATCCGCACTCATAACACTTTCTTGGTCCATTGGGGTTGGTCCTCACAGCTGGGATGGGAATCTTGCAGTCCTTGCCAATATGCCCGATCCTTTTGCACTTTTCACAGACCACATTACAGTACCCGGTATGGTTCTTGTAGCACCTCTTGCACTGCGGTAGAATACCCTTGTAGTTGAGGTTCAAGCTGGTGTTCGGGTTGGGGTTCCTTCCGTCGTTATGCCTCTTAGCGGGGGTTTGATCATAGACTCTCCCCTTGTTGTTGTCCCACTTACGCTTCTCACCACTGGCTCCTGATTTAGATTTTGCCTTTTTCGATTCCTTGCTGATAATTTGGTTCATAAGGGTTTGCGCCATGCGCATAGCTGCCAGGACGTTGGGTGGATTAGAAGAGGTGACATTTCCTTGAATGGACTTGGAAAGTCCCTACAAGTATCGCTCCATTCTCTTAAATTCCGGGGTAACCATCGTGGGACACATCAGCGCTAATTTCAGATACCTACGGTTGTAACCATCAAGATCGTTTCCCACAACCTTCAACTCCCAGAACTCAGCCTCCATTTTCTATATCTCTGCTCTGGGGCAGTACTCTTCGATCAGGGCTCCCTTAAATTCTTCCCACGGAGTGGCATAAGCCTAGTCAATACCCTTAGCTTGAGCCAGTGTGTTCCACCAGGTTAGGGCGCCGTCCGACAGCGTACAGGAGGCATACTTGGTTTTGTTCGCCTCTGAGCAGTTGCTTACACGGAACACAGCCTCTAATTTCTCAAACCACCTAGTCAGACCAACTGGCCCCTCAGTACCGCTAAAGTTGTGGGGCTTGCAGCTTTGAAACTCCTTATATGTACACCCATCACGAATGGGCTGGTTAACTGGTGGAGCTTGTGGGTTGATTTTTGCAATAGCTGCGGCTACTCTTTCCGCAATCATTTCCTCGATTTGGGCTGCTGTGGGTGCTGCTCGTCCGTTTGCCATTGCTCTTCTAAACAGAAATTTTGACTTAAGTCAAAACCCAGCATTTAATAAATAATAATATAGTATATGGCAACCAACATGGAATCAATGCAACACATGTTAACTAAGCAATGCAACTAGATACAGATACTACGGAATCATCATACAGTAATGTAATTAGAACACCGTACAAAAAGTAAACAACACTAAGTTCCATCCATTAATAACAAGTTGCATACATCCGCATAAGTTCGTACAGTACATGAGTAAAACATGAAACTACAACGAGATTACATAATGAAATCTACTATAATGCCCTATAATGACGGTGGGTGAAGGATGTCCATCACGTGGGACATCTGGTCCTCGAGCTCAGTTACCCGAGCACAGAGGATCTCCACTTCCCTCGTTAGTTCCTCGACAAAGGGAGATGGTGGGGCAGGCGGTGCAGTCGGTACAGGTGATGCAGGTGGTGCATATGGTCCAGTGCTAGAAGTAGATGGTGCGCAACGGTAAGCCTTATGCACGAATGGATCGACAGGATAAGGCACAACCCACTTGCGGGCGGTGACCCTAGTCCTCAGTCCATGTGCGCTAACATATGGTCGACCTCTGTTAATCCCTGGAATAACGGTACCATCGAAACGATACCGCTTCTTCGGCGGGGTAGAGGGTGGCTGCACAGGTGCCTCTTCAGGGTCCTCGTCAAAATCCTCTTCACTGGAGTCATCCGAGGATGAGTCGTCGGATGATGAGTCATCAAAAATAGCTGGAGGTGGCTCTGCTTGGCCGGTAGTCATAATCCGGTATCTGAAAGGTGGAATCGGTATGACACGTCCATCAGGAAGGCGTCGGCACCAATGGTTATGCTCATTACGGAACAGAACGCCCCCGTATTCCCCGAGAATCACAGCACCACCGGGATGGGGCTGTGGCTCCGGAGGTACTGGGATGAGTGGATCTGGAATCTCCGGTGGATCCTCATGTCCGTCTGAGGTGATCACTGGGTCAGGTGAATGGCCACTGGCTCCAGAGGACGAAGCGCCAGAGTCACTGGATTGTGTCGACGACTGAATCTGTGAATCGGCAACAATGGCAGGCGAGGTGAAGGGTGAGTCTGAGTTGCTCTCCAAAATGATAACGGGCGGGACATCCGACATCTGAACAGGGAAAAATAACTTTTTCCGTGTCAGTAAGTCATAAAGCAAGCACGTATTAGGCACTACAGCAACCTAGGTTGTCTAAAACAGTATACACCATGACAATAATAACAACGCTAAACAGAAATAACATGTGAAATCATATAGTAATCATGCAATAGTGGAAATAAGCATACAGCAAGTTTGCATGGCAGTAAAGAGAAGCAATAGCATGCAGTAATATCACATAGCAGTAAAAGTAATCAGTAGCATGCAGTAAGTTTCACAGAAACAAGTAAACTAGCAAGTTGTAGATTAGTCCTATTAGTGAATCCTACTTGGTCCGGTCTAGACTCACTAATGCAACCTAATTCCCTACAACCAATGCTCTGATACCAAATGTGACGCCCCGTACAAAACCATCGTGTACGGATCATCAACAACAGGATCATTACAAGGTCAAACACTATATGATGTTTGAAAACCAGTTAGCATTTATAAAAAGACATAGCGTTTACAAAAGATAACTTGACACAAAGGTCGTTACAAATTCATTATTTTTGAAAATAACATAAGTTACGAATGCAAAAGAAAAGTTCCATAATTGAGACATCTCTAAGTTATGCAGCGGATATCTAACACAGCAGGTCCTTAACAGCAAGTCTAAACAGCATGACAGCAAGTCTAACAGTGGAAGCAACAAACCTCTAAGCACCTGAGAAAACATGCTTAAAAACGTCAACAATAATGTTGGTGAACTATAGTTTAAATTGTAACAGTAATATAAAATTGACCACGAGATTTCAATGTTTCAAAACAGTATGAAAAGTATATGTATAACCGTGGGCACATGGTAACTAGACTTAACGTAAATATAAATATCACCCCCTGAAAGTACACCTGGCGAGTGCGTATGTCCTCGAAGTATTAAACACCCGTTAAATGCTAGCGCGACTAGCCCGAGTGGGGATGTCAAACCCTATGGATCCATATCTAAGATTCGCGTCTACCGGTTCAAAAACCAATAGTTAAACGTTACCGTGCTAAGGGGAAAGTTTATGCCGTTATATAACCCACACATATGTAAAGTTTAATACTCGTATCAAATAAGTGAAAAATAAAAAGCGCATGTATTCTCAGTCCCAAAAATAGTATAAGTGAAAAGGGAAGCTATAACTCACAGTGAATAAGCAATACAAGTCGATACGAAATTGTGCAAGTAGTAAGTCGGTCCGAAAGGTCGTCAACCTAAATCAAAGGTTACTAGGTCAGTAGGTTGTCTTTATAAGTTCTAATAGTGCATAAAATAAGTTTAACTATCATCATCATCATTCATCATCATAAAAGCTAAGTAAGTTTGACAAGAATAGAGATCGAAACAATAGGCTGACTTTGATCAGCTGCTACGACCTCCACGTAAATTGAAAAGGTGTGTAATCAGTGGCTATGGCTCCGTATATGAGTCCCCTAACAGCTGACCAATTTTCAGAACCTAACTCGTCTTCTTTTGACCGTGGCTATGGTTTAAGTGCGAGTATGTCAGAAATTTCAGCACAACGTTAATAGAGTGTAATGACTTTCGGAAGGCCATAAATCCTAAACCGTAACTCGGATTAAGACGAGGTCTAAACGTAAAATCATCTAATTGAACCGAACTAACTGAAAATCAACTTTACAGTAGCCCAGGTTGTAGTGACCCGAACTTTTACATGTTTATATATATTAATTGAGATTGATATTTACATGATTAAATGTTTCCAACATGTTAAGCAATCAAACTTGTTAAGACTTGATTAATTGAAATATGTTTCATATAGACAATTGACCACCCAAGTTGACCGGTGATTCACGAACGTTAAAACTTGTAAAAACTATATGATGACATATATATGGATATATATATAGTTAACATGATACTATGATAAGTAAACATATCATTAAGTATATTAACAACGAACTACATATGTAAAAACAAGACTACTAACTTAATGATTTTTAAACGAGACATATATGTAACGATTATCGTTGTAAAGACATTTAATGTATATATATCATATTAAGAGATATTCATACATGATAATATCATGATAATATAATAATTTAAAATCTTATTTGATATTATAAACATTGGGTTAACAACATTTAACAAGATCGTTAACCTAAAGGTTTCAAAAGAACACTTACATGTAACGACTAACGATGACTTAACGACTCAGTTAAAATGTATATACATGTAGTGTTTTAATATGTATTTATACACTTTTGAAAGACTTCAATACACTTATCAAAATACTTCTACTTAACAAAAATGCTTACAATTACATCCTCGTTCAGTTTCATCAACAATTCTACTCTTATGCACCCGTATTCGTACTCGTACAATACACAGCTTTTAGATGTATGTACTATTGATATATACACTCCAATTATCATCTCTTAGCAGCCCATGTGAGTCACCTAACACATGTGAGAACCATCATTTGGCAACTAGCATAAAATATCTCATAAAATTACAAAAATATGAGTAATCATTCATGACTTATTTACATGAAAACAAAATTACATATCCTTTATATCTAATCCATACACCAACGACCAAAAACACCTACAAACACTTTCATTCTTCAATTTTCTTCATCTAATTGATCTCTCTCAAGTTCTATCTTCAAGTTCTAAGTGTTCTTCATAAATTCTACAAGTTCTAGTTACATAAAATCAAGAATACTTTCAAGTTTGCTAGCTCACTTCCAATCTTGTAAGGTGATCATCCAACCTCAAGAAATCTTTGTTTCTTATAGTAGGTTATCATTCTAATACAAGGTAATAATCATATTCAAACTTTGGTTCAATTTCTATAACTATAACAATCTTATTTCAAGTGATGATCTTACTTGAACTTGTTTTCGTGTCATGATTCTGCTTCAAGAACTTCGAGCCATCCAAGGATCCGTTGAAGCTAGATCCATTTTTCTCTTTTTCAGTAGGTTTATCCAAGGAACTTAAGGTAGTAATGATGTTCATAACATCATTCGATTCATACATATAAAGCTATCTTATTCGAAGGTGTAAACTTGTAATCACTAGAACATAGTTTAGTTAATTCTAAACTTGTTCGCAAACAAAAGTTAATCCTTCTAACTTGACTTTTAAAATCAACTAAACACATGTTCTATATCTATATGATATGCTAACTTAATGATTTAAAACCTGGAAACACAAAAAACACCGTAAAACCGGATTTACGCCGTCGTAGTAACACCGCGGGCTGTTTTGGGTTAGTTAATTAAAAACTATGATAAACTTTGATTTAAAAGTTGTTATTCTGAGAAAATGATTTGTATTATGAACATGAAACTATATCCAAAATTTATGATTAAACTCAAAGTGGAAGTATGTTTTCTAAAATGGTCATCTAGACGTCGTTCTTTCGACTGAAATGACTACCTTTACAAAAATGACTTGTAACTTATTTTTCCGACTATAAACCTATACTTTTTCTATTTAGATTCATAAAAAAGAGTTCAATATTAAACCATAGCAATTTGATTCACTCAAAACGGATTTAAAATGAAGAAGTTATGGGTAAAACAAGATTGGATAATTTTTCTCATTTTAGCTACGTGTAAATTGGTAACAAATCTATTCCAACCATAACTTAATCAACTTGTATTGTATATTATGTAATCTTGAGATACCATAGACACGTATACAATGTTTCGACCTATCATGTCGACACATCTATATATATTTCGGAACAACCATAGACACTCTATATGTGAATGTTGGAGTTAGCTATACAGGGTTGAGGTTGATTCCAAAATATATATAGTTTGAGTTGTGATCAATACTGAGATACGTATACACTGGGTTGTGGATTGATTCAAGATAATATTTATCGATTTATTTCTGTACATCTAACTGTGGACAACTAGTTGTAGGTTACTAACGAGGACAGCTGACTTAATAAACTTAAAACATCAAAATATATTAAAAGTGTTGTAAATATATTTTGAACATACTTTGATATATATGTATATATTGTTATAGGTTCGTGAATCAACCAGTGGCCAAGTCTTACTTCCCGACGAAGTAAAAATCTGTGAAAGTGAGTTATAGTCCCACTTTTAAAATCTAATATTTTTGGGATGAGAATACATGCAGGTTTTATAAATGATTTACAAAATAGACACAAGTACGTGAAACTACATTCTATGGTTGAATTATCGAAATCGAATATGCCCCTTTTTATTAAGTCTGGTAATCTAAGAATTAGGGAACAGACACCCTAATTGACGCGAATCCTAAAGATAGATCTATTGGGCCTAACAAACCCCATCCAAAGTACCGGATGCTTTAGTACTTCAAAATTTATATCATATCCGAAGGGTGTCCCGGAATGATGGGGATATTCTTATATATGCATCTTGTTAATGTCGGTTACCAGGTGTTCACCATATGAATGATTTTTATCTCTATGTATGGGATGTGTATTGAAATATGAAATCTTGTGGTCTATTATTATGATTTGATATATATATAGGTTAAACCTATAACTCACCAACATTTTTTGTTGACGTTTTAAGCATGTTTATTCTCAGGTGATTATTAAGAGCTTCCGCTGTCGCATACTTAAATAAGGACGAGATTTGGAGTCCATGCTTGTATGATATTGTGTAAAAACTGCATTCAAGAAACTTATTTTGTTGTAACATATTTGTATTGTAAACCATTATGTAATGGTCGTGTGTAAACAGGATATTTTAGATTATCATTATTTGATAATCTACGTAAAGCTTTTTAAACCTTTATTGATGAAATAAAGGTTATGGTTTGTTTTAAAATGAATGCAGTCTTTGAAAAACGTCTCATATAGAGGTCAAAACCTCGCAATGAAATCAATTAATATGGAACGTTTTTAATCAATAAGAACGGGACATTTCACAGGTTATGTAACAACCCAAACCAAATCGCAGTCGAAATATGCAAAATAAAAAAAAATATTTTGTTCAGCATAGTGGCGCGGCGCGCCAAAATGGTCTGTCCAACTTTTCCTTTTTTGTGAAAAAGATCGCCCACTTCCCGACACATTTAGACGAAATGCTTTTAACAATATATTCAAACATGTAAAACTAACACGATTCAAACATAAAATGAGTGTTACAAAGCGGGGCCCACATCGACCGTTTTACGAGTTTCATACAAAAGTTTGAGTTTCGACCACATTAGTTTAATTTCCAAACGACACTACGAGCATGGTGTTTGGGGTTAAACTACCCAAGTCTCGGTCGAACTCCAAAAGCTAACTCATCCAAATAGCGTCCCCCAACAACAAAGCGGGATCTCTAACCCAAGATAATGCCCTTACCCTTGTCCACAATCGAACCTATAAAAAGGTAAACAACGAGAGGGTAAGCAAAGCTTAGTGAATGCAATAATTATACATATGCATATATAATCTATCTACTTGCATTCACTTACACAATACCGGATAACAAGCTAGCAATTTCACAAATATGCAACCATCATGCACAAACCAATATCCGCAAATACATAATAAGCGAGCGACCACAATAGCATATAGTTCACAATTGAATATGCTAATACACAACTCACACAACCATGGTTAACCAATCGTAAGAGAATTGGTACTCAAATTTCCCACCGGCGTTCATAACAACCATTAGTGCACAACACATATATCACTAACCCCTGGACAACTCATATCCATTCATCAAAATCATTAGTATACAACATATATAGCACTAAATTGGACAACACATATCCATACATAAAACCGTTAGTATACAACGCATATATCACTAATCTTGGACAACACATATCCATTCATACAAATAAACACATCATATACGTACATGTATACTTATTCCACTCACCTCAAAGTCTTCGGTGAATCAATAAACCAAGCTTGAAACTTCAAGGTAACGCACCTATTACAATGTACATATAATCAAACATTCATTCAAGTTGGTCAAACTCACAACACTCACCATTACTAGGTCATTTTGACCCATTTGGACACTTAACCCTAAAATCGGGTCAACTCACACCAAAACCCTAACATTAACCAAGATAGGTTTAAAACACATTTCAACACAATGTTTATGCATTAATCACAAACATTAAGTAACTTAGGTCCATTTTGACTCATTTGATCAATTTAAAGTCAACACACCCATTTCGGGTCATCCACTAATCCACACAACGCCCACTTACATATATATAGGTGTGCTAGCAATTTACTAACTAATTTAAGTTCATAAACATCAATCTAACACTTTGAAAACCCTAGTTAGTCATCTTTGAGTCTACATGACCTAATTTCACCCAAAACACCCAATTCACCCACAAATGGGTTTTAAGTTCATCATTTACCCCAAACCCTAACCCTTAATCAAATTAACAAGGAAATTAAGATTAAAGCATACCACTACACTTAAAATGTAGCTAGGAAGTAGATGAACAACTTTATAACTTGAGCTTAAGCAAGATTCCTTCTTCTTCTTCTTCTCCAAAATGAGTTTTCTCACACTAGGATCTTACTCTCTCTCTAGATATCAAATGGAGGTGATAAGGGTTGTTGAAGATGGAGTAAATGAAGCTCCAAGACTGATCTAGGGCCTTTAATTCGAGCCCCCATGTGTAATTACCAAAAAGCCCTTAAAATATCTAATTTAAAAAGAGAAGGGTGAGCTGTCACAGCAGATGGCGCGACGCGCCATAATCCTGAGCGGCGCGCAGATAGCCTGGGCAGAACTCTTTTCTCTTTTTTAAAATATATAAAGAAACCCCAACAATTCATTCAACCTAATTACACATATGAACAAGGAAAATATTCGGGTCTTACAACTCTCCCCCACTTGAATCGGAACGCGTCCTCGCGATCTAAGCCGCATGACAAGAAGGAAGATAAACCAACACGAATTCTTCGGGCTCCCAAGTAAACTCGGAACCCTTACTCCGTCGCCATTGAACTTTAAAAGTCCTAACCTCTTTATGTCTCAACCTTTTGACCTTCTCATCGAGTATAGCAATTGGTTCCTCAATATACTCTAACTTATTGTTTAGCTCAATCTCGTCTAATGGCACCCAAGATGAATCATCCACAAGACACTTACGGAGATGGAAAACATGAAATGTATTATGAATTCTCGCAAGCTCTTCAGGTAATTCCAAACGATACGCGACTTCACCAACACGAGCTAAAACCTTAAATGGCCCAATAAACGGAGGAGCTAACTTTCCCCGTTTTCGAAATCGAATGATACCTTTCCATGGCGAAACCTTAAGCATCACCATGTCACCTTCTTGAAATTCGATCATTCGTCTACGTTTATCGGCATACGACTTTTTTCTATCTTGAGCCTTCTTCAAATGATCTCGGATAATATCAATCTTGTTATTCGTCTCCAAAACCAAATCGGTACTCCCGATTTCTCTTTGGCCCACTTCACCCCCGACAAATTGGAGTTCGACACCTACGCCCATAAAGCATCTCATAAGGTGGCATCCCGATACTAGTATGATAACTATTATTGTACGAGAATTCCACCAAAGGTAAGTGTTCTTCCCAACTACCACCGAAATCAATAATGCACGCCCGTAACATATCCTCCAAAGTTTGATTCGTACGTTCGGTTTGACTGTCCGTTTGAGGATGATACGCCGTGCTTAATTTTAATTGCGTACCCATATCTTCATGAAACTTTTCCCAAAACCGAGATGTAAAACGGGTATCTCGATCCGAAATAATATATATAAGAACCCCGTGTCTCAATACTACTTCCTTGATAAACAACTTAGCCAAGGCCTCCGACGATATTGCTTCTTTAATGGGAAGAAACAAAGCACTTTTCGTCAACCTATCCACTATCACCCAAATCGAATCAAATTGGGTTCTCGCCGTTTTAGGCAACTTTGTAATAAAATCCATGGTAATGTGCTCCCATTTCCATTTCGGGATTTCCAACGGTTGTAACTTACCATACGGCTTTTGGTGCTCGGCTTTAACTTGTAAACACGTGACGCATTGCTCAACATACTTTACAACATCACGTTTCATGCCCGGCCACCAATAATCTTTCCTTAAGTCAAGATACATTTTCATCGCGCCCGGATGAATGGAATACTTTGACTTATGTGCTTAATCAAGTAGCACTTGTCGATAATCGCCCATCTTAGGCACCCACACTCTTCCTTGAAAAGACAACAAACCACGCGAACCCATAGTAATGAATTCTGATTGCCCCACTATTCGTTCCGCATACTTGTTGTGAACGTAAGCCTCTATTTGAATCGCACCGAGTTTTTCAAGAAAATCGTTAGTAATAATCATACGTAACAATCCAAATCGTAACGCCGGGTGATGACTCTTTTGACTTAACGCATCCGCGACCACATTCGCCTTGCCCGGATGATAAAGTATTTCACAATCATAATCTTTCACCACATCCATCCACCTACGTTGGCGATAATTCAAATCTCGTTGATTGAAGAGGTGTTTCAAACTCTTATGATCTGAATAAATCGTACTCTTAACACCATACAAGTAATGGCGCCAAATTTTCAATGCATGCACAACTACCGCCAACTCAAGATCATGAGTCGGATATCTCGTTTCGTGTTCCTTTAGTTGTCGTGAGGCGTAAGCAATGACTTTACCTCTTTGCATTAGAACACACCCGAGCCCATTTAATGAAGCATCACAATAAACCGTCATGTCTTCCACTCCTTCCGGCAATACTAACACCGGAGCTTGACACAACTTCTCTTTTAGCAATTGAAAAGCAATTTCTTGCACGTTCTCCCAATTAAATCTCGCGTTCTTCCTCGTCAGTTTTGTCAATGACGAAGCGATCTTAGAAAAGTCTTGGATAAACCGATGATAATAACCGGCCAATCCGAGAAAACTTTGGACCTCCGTAGGTGTAGTCGGTTGCCTCCAACTCTTCACCGTCTCTATCTTTCCCGGATCTACTTGAATACCGTCTTCGTTCATAATGTGGCCAAGGAAATGAACCTCCCTTAGCCAAAATTCACACTTGGAGAACTTAGCATACAACTTCTCCTTTCGTAACGTCTTCAATACTTCACGCAAATGACGTTCATGTTCGTTCATACTTTTCGAGTAGACTAGTATGTCGTCAATGAACACAATCACCGACTTGTCCAACATAGGTTGGCACACTCGGTTCATAAGATCCATGAATTCCGCCGGTGCATTCGTAAGACCAAAAGGAATAACTACGAATTCAAAATGACCATAACGCGTTTGAAAAGCCGTTTTCTCGATATCTTCCTCACGGACCCGCATTTGGTGATAGCCGGACCGTAGGTCGATTTTAGAGAAATACGTTGCACCTTGAAGTTGGTCAAACAAGTCGTCAATCCTAGGCAATGGATAACGATTCTTGATCGTCACTTTATTCAACTCCCGATAATCGATGCACATCCGCATACTACCATCCTTCTTTTTCACAAACAAAACCGGAGCGACCCATGGCGAAGCACTCGGTCGGATAAAACCCTTTTCAAGTAACTCTTGGGTTTGATTTAACAACTCTTGCATTTCTATTGGTGCTAAACGATAAGGAGTTTTAGACAATGGGAGTAGCCCCCGGAACCAACTCAATGTGAAATTCAACTTGTCTTTCCGCCGGAACACCCGGTAACTCGTCCGAAAAAACGTCTTCGAATTCACTAACCACCGGAATTTCACGAATGGGTGGTGGCTCATCACGAGTGTCAACAACATGGGCAAGAAAAGCCATGCCACCACTAACAAGGAAACAACGTGCCCGTGCAAAAGTACATATCAGCACAAGTCTTCTTCGCTTATCGCCATGAATAATTAACTCTCCCCCACTTGGGGTCTTCACACGAATAAACTTTTCATGGCATGCAATATCGGCTCTATTTCGATCGAGCCAATTCATACCAACAACGACATCAAAATCACCCAAAGTCATAGGGATGAGATCCATTTCAAAGCTTTCGGCACCAAACACAACATCACAATTTTTACACACATCAACCACTAGCACCGTCTTGCCGTCCGCTATTTCGACTTCTACCGAACGACTTAACTTAGCTAATGGTTTATTAAGTTTAGGCACAAATTTTGGTGACACGAACGATAAGTTAGCACCACTATCAAAAAGTATCCTTGCCGGATTAGAATTAACCATGAAAGTACCTGAGACAACTTCGTTTGATTGCTTGGCTTCATCATTGGTCATCAAATAATTTTGACCCCTTGTCGTACCCGCCGCCTTCTCTAACTTCTTAACATTATCATTACGCAAGTCGGGACATTCCGGCCTTTTGTGCCCCTCTTTACCACAATTAAAACAAGTGACCTTGGTTGTAGAAGATGAGTTTGGGCAATCACGAGAGATGTGACATTTTTACCCACAAGTATAGCAAGTGGGTACATGACCACCGAAGCCCCCTTTCTTCACACTATTAACACTTTTGGAGCCCTTCTTGTTCTTTTTGTTGGAAAAGCTCGATTGACTCGAATTATCGAACTTCCTCTTACCAAAAGTAAAACCACTCTTTCTTAACACGAGCGCCTCAAAACCTTTCGCCATATTGAACAACTCGTCAAAGCTTCTCACCACGTTCACACTAATTTTCTCTTGATAGTTATCATTCAAGACTCGATAGAAATCTTCTTTCAACATTTTATCATTCCTGACATACTCCGGGCAAAATTGGGTCTTGGACAAAAACACGGATTTGAGAGTGTTCAAATCCATCGACCCTTGCCTCAAGGAATGTAGCTCGTCCTTAAGCCTAGTAAGATCGGCCGAAGTTCGGTACTCATCGAAAAATTCCGTCTTGAATTCATCCCAAGTGAAATCCATGCATTGTTCTTCACTATACACTTGAATTTTTGCGTCCCACCATAACTTAGCATCGCCCCTCAACATAATACACCCGTACCTTGTCTTCTTATCGAGAGGACATTCGTAAGTACGGAAAGCCCCCTCCATATCGGAGATCCATCGGGCACTTTTAAGAGGGTCTCTTTCGCCATCGAAAGTGGGAGGTTGAGCATCCTTCAAATTCTTAAAGAAAAAGTCCCGTCTTCCTACATTGTCTTCTTGAAGAACGGCCTTAACTTGTTCCTTTACTACACCGACTAGTTGCTCGTCGATTGAATCTAAAAACATCTTCTTGATTTCCACAAGGTACTCCGCCTTTTGACGTTTAAAGATGGCCTCTATCTTGGCCGTCAACTCGGCGTCCTCACTCGTACCTCCGTTATCATGTTCGGTTTCGTGTCTGTTTCTCATCTTCATTCTATAAAACGGAAAAGATTAAACAACGAAACAAAAGACATGACACATATATATACGTATACACCACAACGCCCCATCTCGCTCAACAATCGTCGTACGTCGCTTGTTTGACACGATTTGAACCCGTAACAATGGTAGCTAATCATTGTTACGCGATCACGTCGCATTAATTCGCTAGTACAACGTCTATTTCGCTTGATGATTGCTAAAACAACACAAAACAGTTAGTGCAAGGTTAATTCACATAAACACTAGCACTAGCAATTCCCGTTCCGACCCAAAGTCCTACAAGTTCCGCATAACGCGCACACACAAGAAAGTCTAAGTCTAGGCACCTATCTCAAGTCGCCTAAATCTCTTAGACCATGCTCTGATACCACTTGTAACAACCCAAACCAAATCGTGGTCGAAATATGCAAAATAAAAAAAATATTTTATTCAGCATAGTGGCGCGGCGCGCCAAAGCCCTGCGCGGCGCGCCAAAACGGTCTGTCCAACTTTTCTTTTTTTGTGAAAAAGATCGCCCACTTCCCGACACATTTAGACGAAACGCTTTTAACAACATATTCAAACATGTAAAACTAACACGATTCAAACATAAAATGAGTTTTACAAAGCGAGGCCCACATCGGCCGTTTTACGAGTTTCATACAAAAGTTTGAGTTTCGACCACATTAGTTTAATTTCCAAACGACACTACGAGCATGGTGTTTGGGGTTAAACTACCCAAGTCTCGGTCGAACTCCAAAAGCTAACTCATCCAAATAGCGTCCCCTAACAACAAAGCGGGATCTCTAACCCAAGATAATGCCCTTACCCTTGTCCACAATCGAACCTATAAAAAGGTCAACAACGAGAGGGTAAGCAAAGCTTAGTGAATGCAATAATTATACATATGCATATATAATCTATCTACTTGCATTCACTTACACAATACCGGATAACAAGCTAGCAATTTCACAAATATGCAACCATCATGCACAACCCAATATCCGCAAATACATAATAAGCGAGCGACCACAATAGCATATAGTTCACAATTGAATATGCTAATACACAACTCACACAATCATGGTTAACCAATCGTAAGAGGAATGGTACTCAAATTTCCCACCGACGTTCATAACAACCATTAGTGCACAACACATATATCACTAACCCCTGGACAACACATATCCATTCATCAAAATCATTAGTGTACAACATATATAGCACTAAATTGGACAACACATATCCATACATAAAACCGTTAGTGTACAACACATATATCACTAATCTTGGACAACACATATCCATTCATACAAATAAACACATCATATACGTACATGTATACTTATTCCACTCACCTCAAAGTCTTCGGTGAATCAATAAACCAAGCTTGAAACTTCAAGGTAACGCACCTATTACAATTTACATATAATCAAACATTCATTCAAGTTGGTCAAACTCACAACACTCACCATTACTAGGTCATTTTGACCCATCTGGACACTTAACCCTAAAATCGGGTCAACTCACACCAAAACCCTAACATTAACCAAGATAGGTTTAAAACACATTTCAACACAACATTTATGCATTAATCACAAACATTAAGTAACTTAGGTCCATTTTGACCCATTTGATCAATTTAAAGTCAACACACCCATTTCGGGTCATCCACTAATCCACACAACACCCACTTACATATATATAGGTGTGCTAGCAATTTACTAACTGATTTAAGTTCATAAACATCAATCTAACACTTTGAAAACCCTAGTTAGTCATCTTTGAGTCTACATGACCCAATTTCACCCAAAACACTCAATTCACCCACAAATGGGTTTTAAGTTCATCATTTACCCCAAACCCTAACCCTTAATCAAATTAACAAGGAAATTAAGATTAAAGCATACCACTACACTCAAAATGTAGCTAGGAAGTAGATGAACAACTTTATAACTTGAGCTTAAGCAAGAATCCTTCTTCTTCTTCTCCAAAATGAGTTTTCGCACACTAGGATCTTACTCTCTCTCTAGATATTAAATGGAGGTGATAAGGGTTGTTGAAGATGGAGTAAATGAAGCTCCAAGACTGATCTAGGGCCTTTAACTCGGGCCCCCATGTGTAATTACCAAAAAGCCCTCAAAATATCTAATTTAAAAAGAGAAGGGTGAGCTGTCACTGCAGATGGCGCGGCGTGCCATAATCCTGCGCGGCGCGCAGATAGCCTGGGCAGAACTCTTTTCTCTTTTTTAAAATATACAAAGAAACCCCACAATTCATTCAACCTAATTACACATATGAACAAGGAAAATATTCGGGTCTTACAGGTTACTGATCAGATCCCGAAAAACAGTAACCAAGTGCTCCGGTGGGGTTCTTAGTGCTTGATGCTCATCACGGTTCTCATCCTTGATGCTTGTAGCTTCAAGTGTACAACTCGTTGATGGTTTAGCATCACTTTTGACCAAGATTCTACCATCAATACACAATATATTAAGACCAAGTAATAACACAACTCATTTAAGAGTCTTAGATAGATGATGAACCAAGGTTACATCATATCCTTAGTCTTAACACAATTACAAGTTACATTTACTACTAAAGATACAAACTTTACATCAATCAAACAAGTATGAACATAATCTAAGTCAAATGAGGTGATGGAACCCTAAGCTAGAGAGCTTGGATCCCTTTCACACAAGTTATAAGGTCACAAAGCTAGAAAGCTTGAACCTTTAGTGTTCTTGAAGAACTTGAAGCAAAAAGCTTAGATCTTTAAGTTATATGAAGACCATAAACACAAGTTTTGATCTTTATATCAAAATAATGAGATCATAAGTTAGAAAACTTAAATCCAACAAAAGATATGAAGATCCAAGCTAGAAAGCTTGCATCTTGATTGTTCTTGAAGATCTTGAAGCATAAAGCTTAGATCTTTAAGTTATATGAAGACCATAAACACAAGTTTTGATCTTTATATCAAAATAATGAGATCATAAGTTAGAAAACTTAGATCCAACAAAAGATATGAAGATCCAAGCTAGAAAGCTTGCATCTTGATTGTTCTTGAAGATCTTGAAGCATAAAGCTTGGATCTTTAAGTTACATGAAGATTACAAATACAAGTTTGAATCTTTATAACAAAATAACAAGATTTAAAGTTAAAAGATATAGATCTACAAAGTCGGTGAAGATTCAAAGCTAGAAAGCTTGAATCTTCCATGTTCTTGAAGGATTCAAATCCATGTTTGAATCTACAAGATATAATCAATATCAAAAGCTAAAAAGCAAGACCCTTTGATGATGATGATGGCCACGTGAAAGATGAAGGAAGAAGAAGAATAAAAGTAAAAACTTACAAGTTTTAGAGTGAGAAAGACTAGAAAGGAAATAAGAGAGTAAGTGTGTTTGAAATACAAATGAGAGCAAGTGTTAAATGGATGGAATAAGGGTGGTATTTATAGGTGAATGGGGTGAGGGTGGGGTGAGTTGGCCGAAAATTTGGAGGCGGACAAGGGGGACAAAAGTTTGCTTTTTGGTTAATGGTTGTCTAAAGTTGGTGCTTATGTTAGGATCCCATGCAACATTAAGGATAATACTTGACATAAATGCTAGCATGTTCCCTCTAATAAATGGGCATTTGTCTTACTTATTATTGGGTCACTAGTAATTAATAAGTGGGCTAAATAAATGGGCTACTAGCTAGAGTAGGGTGGGCTTAAGTCCAACAAGGTAGAAAGTCCAACAAGACTAACTAGTAAGCATAATTAAATTACTACGCATAATTAAGCATCCAAAAACCCAAGTAATTATTATTATAAAATAATAATTAATATTTCGTAGTCATAATATTCCGATTACGACAAAAGTTAAACGTGTGCGCGGTTCGCAGTTTATTCGAAACGTCAAGTGACACTAACGGTCATAAAAGCTTCCGGTGAACAAGTTAAGTACCCTACGTACTCTAAGGCATGTTTTACCATATAAATGAAAGTAAGCCATGTATATAAAGGTTCCAAAGTATAAAGTAGCACAATACACACAAATACGCAGTTTCGCTAAAACACAAGGCACAAAAGCAAGTCAAAAAAGTCGGGTCGTTACAAGTGGCTTATTTCAATGGCGTCACACAAAAAATTTACATTGTCCATTGGTTTCACTAGTTAAAAACCCAAAAAAATTTCCACTATATCTCTCATTTCAATTGTATCCAGTGCAACCACGGATAACATAGTACATCCGCCCCTGTTCTTACGTATAATTTAATCCGGCACCGACACAATTTATCATCTTTGTCTGTCCCGATTATTTGTAAATCGATAATTTGTATGTAAAACTAGAGAGTACTTGATATGAACCATAAGACGCATCATTAAGTCCGTCAATTTGATAATGCTATTAAACCCATACAATCATAAAATCATCACCTTTAAAAATGCCATTAAACCTTTACATTATGCTGTTACTCGTATATAGGCTTTATCATTACTACGTATAATATATTTAAGTATATTAACGTTACTTTTAAGCGTTATAATTAAAGGATTGCTAATCACGAACACAAATATGCTAAGTTCTGTTGTATATGTTTTTTTTTGAAAAGCAAAGAATTTCATTAATAGAACTCGTCCGTTTTACAATGTTATCGAAACAATATTACACGAAAAGATGAATAAAACAACAACTAAGAACACAAGGCCATTCTCGAGACAAAGGGGGTTGCCGAGATTGCAACAAGGCCCGATGTCAAGAAAGTGGATTTGTGATCCATTTGAACTAATCTAGATTAACTATCTTTTCTCTCCTCGAAATCCAATCAAACGAAAGAAGTTGTATCTCGTTGAACACCGAAGGAATTGTCCAGCACTTGTACTTGAAAACACTTATGTTCTTATTTTTCCAAATCTCATAAGAAACGATCCAATAAACGGCTTGCCATACTAAATGCGTATGATCCGAATTAAAAGAACCAAATGACCCGCAAAAAATATCACCAAAAGTGAAGTTGTTATAATTGAATCCTCACGAATGTAAGACCCGAGACCAAATACCTTTCGCAAATTGGCACGAAAAGAGCATATGTTCGACACTCTCCACATCTCCATCACAAACCGGACACCATATACTATGAAGGTCAATCCCCCATTTATCCAACTCGACACGTACCAGAAATCTTCCCAGTCTAGATCTCTAAGTAAATATTTCCACCTTTTTTTGGTGCGAGGATGTTCCCTAAAGTCTCCATGGTTGTAGAACTTGAAATCACTATTTTCTCGTCTAACAAATTAGTTAACTTACGAACCGTTAAAATCCCGCTTGTGTCAAGATTCCATTTCCAATAATCACATGAATCCGCATCAGCTGAGAGCCCGCTGATCAGGTCCATCAATTCATTGAATTCGCTGCCTGTACGCCCATTAGGATCACGACTCCAGTCCCAACACCCATTACTTTCGATGCTGCTTCTGGTACCTCTTAAACGATCCCGAACAATCACATTTTTATGATTTTCGAGCATATATAACCGCTTGAACTTCTCTGTAAGCTTCATGTCCCCAACCCAAATGTCACCCCCAAAAAGAAATGTTTCGCCCGTATCCAATAACCTTTTCAAACGAGTTTGAAAAGGGTAATTTGAGACCATCAACTTGTAAACCTGCATTTATAATACAAGACCAAAGACTACTGATGAATTTCGGGCAAGCCTGTCATCCAAAACTATCCCACCATTAGTTCCGTGAATGCTACAAATTACCTAACTCCACAAAGTGTCGGTTTCGGTTTTAAACCTCCACCACTATTTTTAAAGCAAGGCAAGATTTTTGCTTTTGAGAGAATTAATATTTAAGTCTCCTTCTTCGTGAGGTAGAAGGATTGTTTCCTATTTAACCCAAGAAAGTTTTGAATTTTCACCCGACCCGCCCCAAAAAAAGAACGACAAACACTTTCCAACTTTTTTAACACACAAGGCGGGGCACGAAAGAGCGAGAAATAGTAGAGTGGGAGACTAGAAAGAACCGATTTCACAAGAGTTAATCGACCACCGAAGGACACCGTTTTTGCTCTCAAATCCGCTAATTTTTTATTGAATTTATCGATCACCGGGTCCCATTTTTTTATTGTTTTTATTTTGCTACCAACCGGGAGGCCCAAATACATAAAAGGAGGTGAACTGGGTTTACAAGAACACCACTTAGCCATTGACTCAACTTCGGGTTTAGAAACACCTACCCCGAACAATTGACTTTTGTGATGACCCGGAAATTTCTGACCAAATTTAAACTTTATCTTTAAATGATTTAATGTTTTCGACACGATAAGCAAAGTCTGTAATGTTGAGTCTCAAAGTTTTGGAACTATATTCATGTAATCAATTATTCTTTGACTGTTCTCGAAGATTCACGAACAATATATATATATATATATATATATATATGATTTCAAGTTATTTAGTAAACGATATTAACATTCGATTATTGATTCGATAAATATTTAGATAAGTTAACTAAAACGTTTAAGATGAACCAGTAAAACACTAATTTGCTACAGTATTTTTGAATTGCTACAGTACCCGAAAATCTACAGTGTTTTAGAAAATCACTATTCGCTACAGTAAAAAAAACTTTGCTACAGTGACTTTGCTACGGTAAAACACTATTTTAAAATGAAAATGTATATATTATATATATATATTAACAAATAGCGAGACGATGATTTATAGAAGTAAATGACCAAAACACTCGAATATTTAAGATATACTTTGAGTGGTATAGTTTATGGATAATTTAAGGCTATATTTTGACAAAGGTACGTGACACGAAACGTAAAATGCAAGTTTTCTAAATGTACGAAAGGACATTCGAAAAACCAGAACCGGGACATAAGTCGAGTGACGACGTATGACATATCGGAACAAAAATTACAAGTCAACTATGCACGTGAATTTAATATAATATATAATTAATTATATAAATTATATATATTATATATTAATTTTTAAATTATGTCGACAAACAAGAAAACAAAAATATGTGAGCTGGAACCTCAGGCCATGCGATCGCATGGCCAATGCTCCTCAGACCCATGCGATCGCATGGCGACGATTTTCAGGCCACATCTATAAAAGCTCGAACATTCTGCTTCTGATTTCATTTCATTATTACTCCGTAAGTATTTATTATTTATTATTATTATTATTATTATTATTATTAAGATTAATATTATTATTATTAATTTTATTATTATTATTAGTATTATACATAAAATACTACGACGAGGTCATGAGCGTATCACTTTCAAAATGGGTTTTCGAGCAGGATAGAGCTAAGGAAATTATGGGTTATAGCTATGGAGGTTATGGGTAATGTACGTGAGTATTATTGGCAAATCAAACCTAGTGTTTATCATCTCTGTTGCGTCTACGTACTTCCCTGCAATATTGAATCACAATATTGATACGTGAGCATTCATATTTTATCTTTTATATATTAATTGTGTATCCATGTCTAGTGCTCGAGTATATATATTTATGCATGCTTGTATGCTAAATTTTGTCATTAAACAGTTTATAATGAATTACGAATTAAATACATATATTACTAGTAAAAGGTACATGATATACATGTTTTTGGAAAGCTGGCGAAAAATCAATAACTTTTCATTTAGAAATCGTGTAATTTCGATGAACGAATCAAAAAATATGATCAACTGAATTATGATTGACGTTAATTAGAATTGCTTTTGAATCTGCAATTAATATTTAAACAACTTGTTTGTAAGATTGATAAAGTGGATTTTTGAATATTACCAACCGGGTAAATGAATCCTTATATAAGGTACGTCTCGTTTTGTTAAACTATTGTCAAAATTGACTTTTTGAAACAACTTTGGATAACTTTTTTATGTCGATCTCGAGCATTAGGATTGTGATACACTATGACCTGACCTAGCTTAATAAACATTTATTGACCAACATATGTTCTCTAGGTTGAGATCTATGGTTATTTGGTAATCCGAGTTTCAGTCACATTTTGGTGAACGACTTTATATGCTGCTAAGGTGAGTTTCATTTGCTCCATTTTTAATTGCTTTTGCAATATATATTTTTGGGCTGAGAATACATGCACTTTATTTTAAACGCAATGGATACAAGTACATACTAAATTCTACACTGAGTTTGAACCGAAAATCCCTTAGCTTTGGTAACTAGTAACTGCCAGTTATAAGAACTGGTGGGCGCGAGTAGTAGTATATGGATCCATAGGGCTTGATATCCTCGTCTGAGCTAGAGCACTAGCCTTTTAACGGACGTATGCTATTTGAAAAGCGTACAAGTTGGTTTGCGTGTATTATTAAGATGATTATACAAAGGGTACAAATTATATATACGTTAAGTTTAGTTACCAGGGTGCTCAATTTCGTAGAATATTTTGATAAACGTTTCTGGATGAAACAACTGAAATCTTGTGATCCACCTTTATATACAAATTATGCGAAACACTAAAACTATGAACTCACCAACCTTTGTGTTGACACTTGTTAGCATGTTTATTCTCAGGTTTCCTAAAAGTCTTCCGCTGTTTGCTTATATGTTAGACAAGCTATGTGCATGGAGTCGTACATGGCATATTTTTCAAGGAAACGTTGCATTCACCAAATAATCACCATGTATCTTATTTTGACTTCATTGTCAACGGAAGTATTATTGTAAACAATTATTTGCGGTGATTGTCTATATGTAGAATGTGATGACCCGGAAATTTCCGACCAAATTTAAACTTGATCTTTATAAGATTCTGACACGATAAGCAAACTCTATTAAATTGACTCCCAAATTTGTTTGAACTACTTTTCATAAATGCATTGGACCTTGACTGATCCCGACGATTCACGAACAATTGTTTGTAATAAATATGTATATATATATATAATAAATTGAAACTAAAGATATAATTTTAACATTTAAAGTAAATATGTAAAATAAGATACAAAATAATTAATTATGTATAAATATAAATATATATGATTAATTGTTGTAATATGTATAAAATATAAATATTAAATAAATGTTATCATATAACATAATATTATATAAATGTAACATTAATATATTAAAAGTAATTAAAAGTTTAATTATAGATATTATCTTATTATTATTATTATTAATATTAATATCAGCATTGTTAATCAAATTATAATATGAATTTTGATATATTTAAATAGTTATAGTTACTATTGTTATCATTGTTAACATCGGTATTATTATTTTAATTAGTAGTAAAGTTATAACTTTAGCTATTAGGAATAATATTAGTATTATTATTAAATATTATAATTACCATTATCATTAAGTATTATTGTTATTATTAGTATGATTGTTATTATTAAAATTAATAAAACTATCATTCTTATGATTATTAGTATCATTATTATTTATTATCAATATTAACACATATGATTGTTATTATTAGAATTATTGATATTATTATCAATATTATTAATTTTATTATTATTATTATTATTACATATATAATTAGTATTATTATTAATGTATACTTATTTACTTATTAATACCAACTATGGAGTGTAAATAATCAGATATATTTAAGATCAGTTTCATGTCATAATCAGACCATAACCAATTTTATTTCTGTCTCTGTAAACGTTAAACAAGTGAATCAATCGTACAAATCAAAAGAAAAGTCGATATCTGTTTAATTATTTTTTTTATTTAGTATCATGGTGCGACTTTGGTTACCTGATCCCATCAGCCTTTTTATTCGAATTTGTTGTTATCTCCAATCTGTTACACGTCTTTATCATTCACGAATCATTCTTCATATATACAACTGTAATTGAAATGAATTAAAAACAGAAATGATAGAAAAATGCCCACGTTCCCTGTTCTTCCACTTTTCAGTCATATCACAAGTTCGAATCAAATTCAAAAATGTAATAATGTAGTTCTATTAGGAATGTTTTACGTAATCTTTCTGCAAATTTTCAAAACCCAAATCATTGTAACGAGTTTTAATTTGTAGGTCAAAGTTTTATGTTTCAAAAGTCAACCGATGTGTTCTTGCAGAAATTCGAATTCGTGTTTGTATTTCAAGTACAATTAATGATTCCAATAGTTTTTATGAGTGATTTGAAAACAAATTTGTGTAGGAGTCATAAGCCAAAACAGCCTCAATCTCGAAATCAATTTTTTTTTTCAAACCGTGAAGCAGCAGCAGCAACGTTTTTTTTTCTATTCTTTTTTTTTTCGATTTCAAGTTATTCAAAGATCCATATAGATCGAGTATGTTCTGTGGGAAAGTCCCAAAACTATTTAGTTAATGGATTTTATGTATGAACTTATCTGGTCGACTAGAAGATTAAGAAGAAGAAGATAACAGGATATATCGACATAAAAATAAATGGGTTATGAATTATTCATAGAAAACAGAAGTAGACGGGTGGTTAGAAGAGTGTTCGGGTGAGCGAGGGGTCTTGAGTTCGAACCCTAGCTGTGGCATTTATTTTTTTAAGGCTTGCTTTAAAGGTAGTAATCTCAATTATTATTATTATTATTATTATTATTATTATTATTATTATTATTATTATTATTATTATTATTATTATTATTATTATTATTATTATGATTATAGTATTATTATTATTGTTATCATTATTGTTATAAACATTATTATTATTATTACATGTATAAGTATGATAATTATTAACATTATAATTATTATTATAAGTATTATCGTTATTATTATGAATCTTATTATGAAGGTTAATATTATGATTATAAATAATTATTGATGTTATTAAGATAATTATTATTGTATTAACGTTAGAATAGGAGTATATGTATAATTAATAATATCATTATTATTATTATTATTATCATTAAGAAGTAACAATAAGTATTATTAGTATTATTATCACTATCATAATAAAGTTTATTATTTTTATCATTAACATTAATGATTATCATATTTATAATTATTATTACAAAATATTAGTATTAAGTATTATTAAGTCTTAGGGAATAGAATCAAAACTAATGTTTTTTTTTTTATTTGTAAAAGTAATATAACTCTTATATTTATTATTAGTATCGTCATTTTTAATAAGGTTATCCTTATTATTATCAGAACTCTCATTTTAAAACAAATAAATATTTTGTACATAAAATATACTTGTTATATATATTGTAATTTTATTAAAATTTCACATAATTATATCTATCAAACTTATTATTATTTAAATTCATACAAATAACAAACTATCGATTTTAAATATAGCATTAGACAAGTATGTATATAAATATAAATATTAATAAACTATATAAATATTAACTATTATAATAAATATATACATAAATTAAACATACATAATATATAAACTAAAGGTATAATAAGTAAATTTGTTCAGTTATGATTATATGTTTTAATATAAATATTCAAATGATATAGGTTCGTGAATTCGAGGCCAACCCTGCATTGTTCAGTTCCGTCATATGTATTTTTACTACAAAATACAGTATTGTGAGTTTCATTATTCCCTTTTTATATACATTTTTGGGCTGAGAATACATGCAAATGCTTTATTAACTGTTTTATAATATTTATATGCGTGAGTTTCATTATTCCCTTTTTATATACATTTTTGGGCTGAGAATACATGCAAATGCTTTATTAACTGTTTTACAATATTTATATGCGTGAGTTTCATTATTCTCTTTTTATATACATTTTTGGGCTGAGAATACATGCAAATGCTTTATTAACTTTTTTACAATATTTATATGCGTGAGTTTCATTATTCCCTTTTATATACATTTTTGGGCTGAGAATACATGCAAATGCTTTATTAACTGTTTTACAATATTTATATGCGTGAGTTTCATTATTCCCTTTTTAAATGCTTTTGCAATATATATTTTTGGGACTGAGAATACATGCGCTTTTATAAATGATTTACAAAATAGACACAAGTACGTGAAACTACATTCTATGGTTGAATTATCAAAATCGAATATGCCCTTTTTATTAAGTCTGGTAATCTAAGAATTAGGGAACAGACACCCTAATTGACGCGAATTCTAAAGATAGATCTATTGGGCCCAACAAGCCCCATCTGAAGTACCGGATGCTTTAGTACTTTGAAATTTATATCATGTCCGAAGGAGGATCCCGGAATGATGGGGATATTCTTATATGCAAATTGTGAATGTCGGTTACCAGGTGTTCAATCCATATGAATGATATTTTTGTCTCTATGCATGGGACGTATGTTTATGAGAAATGGAAATATGAAATCTTGTGGTCTATTAATATTATGAAATGATTATTTATGATAAACTAATGAACTCACCAACCTTTTGGTTGACACTTTAAAGCATGTTTATTCTCAGGTATGAAAGAAATCTTCCGCTGTGCATTTGCTCATCTTAGAGATATTACTTGGAGTCATTCATGACATATTTTAAAAGACGTTGCATTCGAGTCGTTGAGTTTATCAAGATTATTATTAAGTCAATTATAGTTAGATATATTATAAAATGGTATGCATGCCGTCAACTTTCGATGTAATGAAAGATTGTCTTTTTAAAAACGAATGCAATGTTTGAAAAATGTATCGTATAGAGGTCAAATACCTCGCGATGTAATCAACTATTGTGAATCGTTTATTATCGATATGGACTTCATCCGGATGGATTAGGACGGGTCTTCATAGTTGGTATCAGAGCGGAGGTCTTAGCGAACTAGGTCTTGCATTAGAGTGTCTAACTAGTAGTTGTTTAGATGCATTAGTGAGTCTGGACTTCGACCGTGTCTGCATGTCAAAAGTTTTGCTTATCAGTTTTGTCGGAAATTATCTGTTTATCATCCTTAGGAAATCATCTGCTTATCATTCTTACTCTAGACACATCTTACTGCATTGATTGCATGAATAGTGTATAGACAAAAATTCATATCTTAGCATATCTACTAATCCATATCTTAGCGTATCTGTCACTGTAGACTTTATCTGACACGTTTCCTTAATTTTCTCCGTAATTCACGGGATCTTTGGAAGTATGTAAAGATATTCTATATATAATTAGAATATCATTCGGTATTCGAAAATCATTTCATATCAAAATCCTTTAACTAATCGTGAGAGATGGACCCTACACCTAGCTTGGATTCCATTAGTTCCGGAAGCGATTTCGATATGTATATTGAAGCAGACTCCGAAGTCAATGAACCAGAAGTACCTCAACCATTTAGTTATTTTTCTTTCTGGAGGAGATGGGGGTGGGTCCGAGACTTACTCACTCGATGGAGAAATGAAGAAGGCGAGCCCTACCGCGAACCAAACTTACCTCCTAACCTCAGAGAAAACGATGTACTCACCGGTGAACCTATGCGCAACACTGTATTCACCCTTCTTGCTAAAGTTTTCCACCTCGAAGGTTGCGTTACTGCAATCTCAGAAAATATTCAACCTTTACTTCCGAATACCAATCGAAGGGGAATATTAGAAGAAATTAGGGAACTTCAATTTGATAATCAAGATCTATCGAATCAGATGAGTGGATGGATATAAATGATAGAGGGTAGGATAGAAACCCTGACGAGAATGGTGCGTGATTTACAAGCTATACTTACTACACCAACATCATCACTAACCTCAGCACCAACAACACTTGTAGCACCGATAGCAACAATACCACCATTAGCAGCACCAGCAGCATAATCAGTACCAACAACAACAACATCATCACACGTCTCAATCTCGCAATCTATACCTCAAGCATAATCATCGTTCTACGAATCGTTCTACATAAACCATCTTCGTCCTTCATGGCGATTATGTAATCTCTAATGTTTTAGAGATTATGCACTCTAGTTCTAGCCGTAAATCTGATGAGTTTAATATCACATTGACTCATTAAATCCATGATTATGTCTGAAGAAAATATATATGTATATATGTTTTCATAAAGATTGTAATTAAAAGTTTTATTGTACAAACTGTTAATGGTAAAAATATTTTAACGGGTAGGTAATACCCGAGGAATATTTAGATTTCACATTAATAAGTTACACTGTACATTCTTTAAATCTAATTCAACAGTCATCTACTATCCTGTTTACATCCACCGATATACAAATCCGTTCACCATGAAATAACCATTTTCATTCAATTTCATATTTGGATTTTGATCTATCAGAATCCAACAAGTGGCATAATGAAGAAAACATTGGACAAGATAAAATTTGTTAGAAACAAACAAATTAACTATGAGGAATTTTGTTAAGAATCCACGCTAACTGTTCCTAGCTAATTGTTCCTAGCTAACTTATTACATTTTTATTTATCGCAATTTAATTATCGCAATTTACATTCTCGCAATCTTATTTATTGTCATTTAATTTCTGTATTTATTTTTCGCACTTTAAATATCGGGACACGTATACAAGGTTTTGACATATCATATCGACGCATCTATATATATTATTTGGAATAATCATAGACACTCTATATGCAGTAATGATCGAGTTCTCTATACAGGGTTGAGGTTGATTCTACAATAATATATATAGTTTGAGTTGTGATCGAGTCTGAGACGAATACGGGTCACGATACGTATTAATTAATTCGAATATTATATATTAAATTATATATGAATTGTTGAATTGCTAACTGTGGACTATCAATCGAGGACTACCAACATTGGACAATTAAAATGAATTAAAATATTAATTATAACATATGAAACTAAACAAATCTTCAAGTTTGCCACTTGATTTCACCCTAAAACCTCATTTGTATCTTGACGATTACAATCTGCGTCCAAACCTTTCGTAATTCTTGAAAACACCTTAATCGAGAGGATGAACCAACCGCATTTCATCTACGGAAGAAAAGATTGATGCATATAACTTTTCACCTGAGAAGCTCTCAGCAACTGAGTAAACGTTTAAAACGTAGCTATGCAAATTTCTTAGTGTTATTATTACCCAAAATAACTTTGCAATCCCTTTCCAAATTAGCAAATTTTGTCACAGCTCCAGCAAGTCAACTTTGACTTTTCGTTCGAAACAACCTTATTATAACCTTGATTTATATGTGTACTCTTTTATTGTTACCGGAGAACCTTTCATATTCCATCATATTACCATCAGCGTTTAATCATCTAAAAACACAATTCTTCTGAAACCACCTCGAATTGATAATCGATGATTCAGATATCGTAACATTAAATGCAGAGGAAACAGAAAATGGGTAGATGTTTTAAACGGCCAAAAGTTTGATGATAAGAAAGGGGTGTTAGGAACGCTCGATAGAAAATTTGGTACTGAAAAACAGATTGAGCTAACCATGAAGGAGACCAAGGACAAATACAAGGACCAAACCCTATATTCAAAGGATCCAGGTAATTCTAGATCCTATGAAATCTTCAACGAATATCTTTCTCCGAGGTCATGTTAAAATCTTGAGGAAAATTTTTCTTCATCAACCTTTGAACTTAGAAATTCTAAAATATCATCATAAATATCTTCGATATTTCTGAGGATATTTTCATAAATATTCTCGTCCGAAATTATATACCTCTTCGTGTTATCTGTAATACATTATACTAGAAATTTCTGTAAAATCTAAGTATAAACTATGAATGAATTCTGAAGTAGTGTTGGGAACTGAATCATGAGTTAGTATAATATGATGACACTTGATCAACGTGATTATATTACAGTAAGTCATGCTGAGTTTCTAATGGAACGTGATGATTCACAGATCATAACGTCATCGTGTGCCATGTTACACGACTCGTTCATTCTACTTCACCTCTGAACATATCAAAAAAATATATTCTTGATAGTTCTATTCTCAGTGATTCTGGTAATTTGAAAATCAAATCGTGCTATCACGTTCCTACCTGCTTAGAACATTATAATTATTCAAAACTCTGTATCAACAAATTCTGGACCATTATTCGCTTGACTTGAAGTCGGGAAGAGAAAAACAAAAGCATAGAGCTTTAAAATATAAGGGAGAATATAAAGCCGATAACAACACGTAAATTACAAACCGTGTATATCAATGTTTATAGCAACATAAAGACACGGGAGAATTAAAAACAATATAATCCCAAGGGCAAAGTAGAAGAAAGCAGATTCCTCTGGTGGAAGTTGGAAAAGAAAAATGATTGTTGCGATAGTAAGCATGAGAACAAGGATCGGAACTGGATTAAGCATTTTTAGAATCTTTTGGAGGTATGAAACAAGAAGGAAATATAGGAATGGTGAGAGTAATGAAACAGAAGAGTTTAATTTATAATGAAAATATCAGACAGAGTAATCGAAGCAGATCACCGTATTTAATTAAAGAGATCTTAATTTCCTTAAAACCCGAAGAATCAGATCTTATAGATAACGAAGATATTCTTTGAAATCCCTTGAATTCCGGAATTCAACCCTGACTCTGACAAAAGTTAAGACGCACCTTATTTTCTAAATTCAACCATGACTAGTCAAAAGTTATGATAAAACTTGCCTTTTTCATTTCACCATTTAGTGATAGCTTCATTCGTACTTTTTGAGTAATCGAATTGTTTTATCTATATTACTCAATGATGATAAAACTCTATTTATCAGCTCATATTTGTCAGGAAAACATTCTTATTGTTATCCATGACCACCTTGATCAAATTTCGGGACGAAATTTCTTTAACGGGTAGGTACTGTGATGACCCGGAAATTTCTGACCAAATTTAAACTTGATCTTTATAAAATTCTGACATGATAAGCAAAATCTATTAAACTGACTCCCAAATTTGTTTGAACTACTTTTCATAAATGCATTGGACCTTGACTGATCCCGACGATTCACGAACAATTGTTTGTAATAAATATGTGTATATATATATATATATATATATATATATATATATATATATATATATATATAATAAATTGAAACTAAAGATATAATTTTAACATTTGAAGTAAATATGTAAAATAAGATACAAAATAATTAATTATGTATAAATATAAATATATATGATTAATTGTTGTAATATGTATAAAATATAAATATTAAATAAATGTTATCATATAACATAATATTATATAAATGTAACATTAATATATTAAAAGTAATTAAAAGTTTAATTATAGATATTATCTTATTATTATTATTATTAATATTAATATCAGCATTGTTAATTAAATTATAATATGAAGTTTGATATATTTAAATAGTTATAGTTACTATTGTTTCATTGTTAACATCAGTATTATTATTTTAATTAGTAGTAAAGTTATAACTTTAACTATTAGGAATAATATTAGTATTATTATTAAATATTATAATTACCATTTTCATTAAGTATTATTGTTATTATTAGTATGATTTTTATTATTAAAATTAATAAAACTATCATTCTTATGATTATTAGTATCATTATTATTTATTATCAATATTAACACATATGATTGTTATTATTAGAATTATTGATATTATTATCAATATTATTAATTTTATTATTATTATTATTACATATATAATTAGTATTATTATTAATGTATACTTATTTACTTATTAATACCAATTATGGAGTGTAAATAATCAGATATATTTAAGATCAGTTTCATGTCATAATCAGACCATAACCAATTTTGTTTCTGTCCCTGTAAACATTAAACAAGTGAATCAATCGTACAAATCAAAAGAAAAGTCGATATCTGTTTAATTTTTTTTTATTATTTAGTATCATGGTGCGACTTTGGTTACCTGATCCCATCAGCATTTTTATTCAAATTTGTTGTTATCTCCAATCTGTTACACGTCTTTATCATTCACGAATCATTCTTCATATATACAACTGTAATTGAAATGAATTAAAAACAGAAAGGATAGAAAAATGCCCACGTTCCCTGTTCTTCCACTTTTCAGTCATATCACAAGTTCGAATCAAATTAAAAAATGTAATAATGTAGTTCTATTAGGAATGTTTTACGTAATCTTTCTGCAAAGTTTCAAAACCCAAATCATTGTAACGAGTTTCAATTTGTAGGTCAAAGTTTTTTGTTTCAAAAGTCAACCGATGTGTTCTTGCAGAAATTCGAATTCGTGTTTGTATTTCAAGTACAATTAATGATTCCAATAGTTTTTATGAGTGATTTGAAAACAAATTTGTGTAGGAGTCATAAGCCAAAACAGCCTCAATCTCGAAATCAAATTTTTTTTTCAAACCGTGAAGCAGCAGCAGCAGCGTTTTTTTTTCTATTCTTTTTATTATTATTTTTTTCGATTTCAAGTTATTCAGAGATCCATATAGATCGAGTATGTTCGGTGGGAAAGTCCCAAAACTGTTTAGTTAATGGATTTTATGTATGAACTGATCTGGTCGACTAGAAGATTAAGAAGAAGAAGATAACATGATATATCGACATAAAAATAAATGGGTTATGAATTATTCAGAGAAAACAGAAGTAGACGGGTGGTTAGAAGAGTGTTCGGGTGAGCGAGGGGTCTTGGGTTCGAACCCTAGCTGTGGCATTTATTTTTTTAAGGCTTGCTTTAAAGGTAGTAATCTCAATTATTATTATTATTATTATTATTATTATTATTATTATTATTATTATTATTATTATTATTATTATTATTATTATTATTATTATTATTATTATTATTATTATTATTATTATTATTATTATTATTATTATTATTATAATTATTATCATTGTTATGATTATAGTATTATTATTATTGTTATCATTATTGTTATAAACATTATTATTATTATTACATGTATAAGTATGATAATTATTAACATTATAATTATTATTATAAGTATTAATGTTATTATTATGAATCTTATTATTAAGGTTAATATTATGATTATAAATAATTATTGATGTTATTAAGATAATTATTATTGTATTAACGTTAGAATAGGAGTATATGTATAATTAATATTATTATTATTATTATTATTATTATCATTAGGAAGTAACAATAAGTATTATTAGTATTATTATCACTATCATAATAAAGTTTATTATTTTTATCATTAACATTAATGATTATCATATTTATAATTATTATTACAAAATATTAGTACTAAGTATTATTAAGTCTTAGGGAATAGAATCAAAACTAATGTTTTTTTTTATTTGTAAAAGTAATATAACTCTTATATTTATTATTAGTATCATCATTTTTAATAAGGTTATCCTTATTATTATCAGAACTCTCATTTTAAAACAAATAAATATTTTGTACATAAAATATACTTGTTATATATATTGTAATTTTATTAAAATTTCACATAATTATATCTATCAAACTTATTATTATTTAAATTCATACAAATAACAAACTATCGATTTTAAATATAGCATTAGACAAGTATGTATATAAATATAAATATTAATAAACTATATAAATATTAACTATTATAAATATATACATAAATTAAACATACATAATATATAAACTAAAGGTATAATAAGTAAATTTGTTCAGTTATGATTATATGTTTTAATATAAATATACAAATGATATAGGTTCGTGAATCCGAGGCCAACCCTGCATTGTTCAGTTCCGTCATATGTATTTTTACTACAAAATACAGTATTGTGAGTTTCATTATTCCCTTTTTATATACATTTTTGGGCTGAGAATACATGCAAATGCTTTATTAACTATTTTACAATATTTATATGCGTGAGTTTCATTATTCCTGTTTTTATACATTTTTGGGCTGAGAATACATGCAAATGCTTTATTAACTGTTTTACAATATTTATATGCGTGAGTTTCATTATTCCCTTTTTATATACATTTTTGGGCTGAGAATACATGCAAATGCTTTATTAACTATTTTACAATATTTATATGCGTGAGTTTCATTATTCCATTTTTAAATGCTTTTGCAATATATATTTTTGGGACTGAGAATACATGCGCTTTTATAAATGATTTAAAAAATAGACACAAGTACGTGAAACTACATTCTATGGTTGAATTATCAAAATCGAATATGCCCTTTTTATTAAGTCTGGTAATCTAAGAATTAGGGAACAGACACCCTAATTGACGCGAATTCTAAAGATAGATCTATTGGGCCCAACAAGCCCCATCCAAAGTACCGGATGCTTTAGTACTTCAAAATTTATATCATGTCCGAAGGAGGATCCCGGAATGATGGGGATATTCTTATATGCAAATTGTGAATGTCGGTTACCAGGTGTTCAATCCATATGAATGATATTTTTGTCTCTATGCATGGGACGTATGTTTATGAGAAATGGAAATATGAAATCTTGTGGTCTATTAATATTATGAAATGATTATTTATGATAAACTAATGAACTCACCAACCTTTTGGTTGACACTTTAAAGCATGTTTATTCTCAGGTATGAAAGAAATCTTCCGCTGTGCATTTGCTCATCTTAGAGATATTACTTGGAGTCATTCATGACATATTTCAAAATACGTTGCATTCGAGTCGTTGAGTTCATCAAGATTATTATTAAGTCAATTATAGTTAGATATATTATAAAATGGTATGGATGCCGTCAACTTTCGATGTAATGAAAGATTGTCTTTTTAAAAACGAATGCAATGTTTGAAAAATGTATCATATAGAGGTCAAATATCTCGCGATGTAATCAACTATTGTGAATCGTTTATAATCAATATGGACTTCGTCCGGATGGATTAGGACGAGTCTTCACATAGAAATCATCAGATGTCGAAAACCTTTGATTTAAATTTTCATTTATGGTATGCCTTTTCAAAAGAATGCAATGTTTACAAAACATGTCATATAGAGGTCAAATACCTTGCAATGAAATCAATGAATGACGTATTGTCCATATGGATTTGGAGCGATCGTCACAAATTTTATTAAAATTAACTCTTAGACTGGAAGCCTTCTCAAAACATTCTAACAAATACATGAGTTTTCTAAGGTTTCGTTTACTCCACTGCTCGAAGAAAATGGTATCATTCGCATATTGGAGATGCGAGACGATCACTTTATCAACACCCACATCAATTCCATTTGAACATATTTTCTTCGACCGCCACCTTAGTTAAGATATTAAGGCCTTTCGCCGTAATAATAAAGAGAAACGGTGATAATGGGTCACCTTGTCTTACACCTCGACTCAAACAAAATTCCTTAGAGGGCGAACCGTTAGTAAGAATGGAAATTGAAGCCTACTTTAAACACGCATGAATCCAATTACACCATTTAACTCCAAATCCTATGCATTTCATAACTTCTAGAAGGTAATCACAATTTATGGAACTGAAGGCCTTTTCAAAGTCGACCTTGAAGAAACATCCCCTTTTCTTATGTTTTTTAATGTCCTCAACAATTTCATTTGCTACAAGAACACCATCAAGTATGAACCTATCTTTAAGAAAGGCACTTTGCTCAATACCAATTAGATTATGAACCACCTTTCTTAAACGGTTGGAAAGGATCTTTGCAATGATTTTGTAGTAACTCCCGATGAGACTAATTGGTCGGTAGTCACCAAACTGAGTGGATTATTTTTCTTAGGTATTAGAGAAACGAATGATGCATTACAACCAATTGAAAACTCCTCCTTTTCCCAAAACCATCTAATTGTGGCAACCAAATCCTTTTTAATAATGTACCAAAACTTTTTGAAAAAATTCAAATTGAAACCGTCAGGGCCCGGGGCCTTTGAACTCCCGCACCCCTTGACCGCATCCCAGATTTATCCTGTTGAAAAGGCTTGTTCAAGCATATTTGCTTCGCTGCTCGTGACCAGCCTATACTGCAGCTCATCCAGAGATGGACGAGTGGTTTTTGCTCAGAAAAGATGTTTTTGAAGTGAGTATAATCAGAGTCTTTAATTATCTTCGGTTCCTCGCACCAAACACCGTTCACGTTTACCCCCCGAATGTTGTTTTTATTGTATTTTCTTTTCAAAGATTTGTGAAAATATTTGGTGTTCTCATCTCCATCCGTAACCCATTTAACACGCGCCTTTTGTTTCAACATATTACTCTTAGTTTTTTCTTTATCAAGCCATTTCTTTCTCAAATCTAACCAGTATGCCCTTTCAATGTCATTTAGTAATCCCGACTCGACTTTGATTTCAAGAGCTAAGCAATCTTTTTTAGGTTGATCAATTTCGCCATCAAGACCCCCAAAATGTGATTTACTCCACTCTTTGAGGACCAATTTTAACCGCTTCAACTTATTTCTAAACACACAATCTTTTCTACTACCACTATTAGGCTCGGCCCAATAATTAGCAATAATAGTATCAATTCCTTCTACCTTGAACCATTCATCGAAGATCTTGAACGGTTTGGGACCGAAGTTGACCTCATCATTGATAAGAATTATCGGACAATGATCCGAGAAGCTTCTAAAACTTGCAACAACTTTTACATCCGGCCACAAGGAAAGAAACTCATCCGAGACAAGGAACCTATCAAGTTTACTCATTTTAACCCCATCCCCACTAACCCAAGTGAACAATCTTCCACCAAGTGGAAGATCAACAAGCCGATTTCTAGCAATAAAATCATTGAACATTCTTGCTCTACTTTCATTGAATTCACAATTTAACCTCTCGAATTGATCTCGAACTTCGTTAAACTCACCACATAGTACCCAAGAAACTCCGTTAATAAGTAAGAGATTATCTAAAACATCTCTCACATTTTACGTTTGCTAATATCGTCATGAGGGCCATACACATTAAGGTGGTGTTTGTTTTTTAGTTTGAAGACCTTATTATGTCTTATGTCTGCGGGCGGGCAGACATTTTAATTTCAGATCGTTTGTTTTTTTGCAGACAAAAGACAAAATAAGATCTTAATTTGTCTTCCAAATAGAAGCTGTAGAATATTGCTTCTACTTTCAGAAGTTGTTTTCACATGAACATTCTTATCAACCATCACTCTCTAATCTCTATCTCTCTCACCTTCCAACCTACCTTCCATTCACAGCCACTTATCTCCGTCACCTCCTTACCCCGTCACCTCCATCAACTCCGGCAGCAGCACCACCTTCTCCGGCCCGCACTACTCACCAAATCAATGGAATTAGAACACAAGTTGTGAAGAGTCCCATTCGAAACTTACAAAAAACCAATTTATATAACGACAATCATATTCATAGTTGAATCCACTTACTCTGTAAATCAAAACATTTTATCGATCAATAACACCCCACATATGCAAAAAAATAATTGACGAGGTGCTAATAAATAGCTTGATTAAAGTGATTGAGATGCTCGAGCAGTGATTGTATATATTATTTTGAACTAATACAGAGTACTACGTATCTTTCTTAAAAAATTGATAAATGGGTACTGTTGCCTTTAAACCAGAATAGAGGAGAAAGAAAGAAGACAAGAAGATAAGAAGATGAGGTCTCAAACTTATCCACGTATTCATTTTTATTTGTTTTTGATTATTTCCTACATAAATTCATTTTTACATATTTATACGGAGTAATAATATAAAGTTGTAACTGTATTTGGAAAAGGTTTTTTAATTAGGCAATAAATTTAATTTTTACGTGTGTACATTTTAATTTGACAATTTTAATTTTTAGATAAAAATGGAAGGATAGAATAATTTGGTATTTAAAATTTTGGCAGACATAAAAACAAACAGTCTTTAATCTTTAGCATACAGATCTTCAGACCACATCTTTTCTACAAACATGGTCCGCAGATCTTCAGACAAAAACATCTTAAAAAACAAACAACACCTAACTATTATGAATTCATCACCCGTAATCTTCCAAACCCCCCGAATGGCAATAAAGAAATCACTAATCAATTTACTAGTGGCTTCAAACACATTAGAATCCCAAACTAGCATTTGAGAAACTTAAAGGTAGTCGACTTGGAGTAATAAACAATAATATAGTAGTGATTAATGAAACAATACACAAGGAAGTGACGAATGGCATTAAAAAAAGCAAAGAAACAAAGGGAAATATTGAAAATTGAGCAAAGAGTTGATGAAGAAAAATAGAGTACGAAACAAACATAAACATATGAATTATAAAAATAAAGTGAAAGTTTTAATTTTCTTTAAGCATGTAATGAAAATGCTAAAAGCTACTACATGTTTAGGTACAAGGATTAGTTTGGAACAAAAATCTCAATATAAAGACTATTTTTACAATTTTTAATTAGGAGGGATGAAAATAGATAAAATGATATAACACATGGATAATTTGATCAATTTTGTCTTAAATATATTTACAATGTTTTAGTGTACAACTTAGCGAAACATATTTATAGTCAAGGTTGAAAAAGACGTGAGAAGGGGCCGAAACGTTAGCGACCTCAAAACGTCGCAACGGACTAAAAGGGGTAGAAACGGATGTTGACTAACGTTGACTTATATATATATATATATATATATATATATATATATATATATATATATATATATATATATATATATATATATATATATATATATATAAAGTTGACCGTTTTTTTCCGTCTTTCACCGTTTTTTTTCGTTTTTTTTCGTCTTTGACCGTTTTTTCCGTCTTGACCAATTTTACCGTTTTCTAGCGTTGTTGACCGTTTTTTAAGCGTTGACCGTCTTTTTGCCGTTTCAAGGCCCGTTGCAACATTACTAAGACAAATCTGTTGCGGCGCCCGTTTCGGTCGTTTTTTACAACCCTGTCCATAGTTAATATTAAAATGCTATAATGATGACTTTATAAATAGTCATTTTCTTTCATTGAAAAAAAAAACAGAAAGGAAATAGAAAAAAATCTAACCCATTTGGATGACACCATAAATCATTTTAATTTACAATTAAAATTTAATCTTTACAATTAATTATGATTAAGATATAAATTAACAAAAGATGCAACAACCTTTATTTCTTTTGCAATTTACGGAGTATTTGTTTTTTTATATGGTAAATAAAATTACCCCCGTGCTTCGCAATATATTCGATAAATCAAAAAGCATATACGAATACAAATCGCCGTCCTCAAAATATCCCCTGTTCCCAAATCAAATTAAAACCCTAGAAAACTCAAATGAATTGCACGTCATTACTTACACCTACTAATATGAAAATAATATTAACATCCAATAATCCATGTACCCTTAAATACTCAACCCTAACAAACTCTCTTCATTCATCGAATCTTTTTCTCTTTCAAAATTGTCTCCTAAAATGATGATGTCATAGATAACAAAATATTCAAAGTTAAATAAAATTAAAAATAATAATTTAAACCTCTCATGATGATGTCATTAAAATAATTACTTGTATTTAATAAAATTATTAATACGTTAATTGTGTAATATATTAAGCATCATGTACAACATTAAGATAAAACACCTCCGACCATATGTACAATGTTGAAGCATTATGTACAACTTCCATATTTACAATATTTGAAACATTATGTATAACCTTATAATAAAACACCTACATGATCACATGTACAAACTTTAAAACAAATTGTACAATCTTCTACAAAACACTCAATGAACAAATGTACAAATTTTAATGCATATTGTACAACCTTCATATAATAATTGTATTTTAATTTTTAAAAAAATTTCAAAAGGCATTTGTTATTATTAATAATTATTATTATTAAAAATATAAATACTCAAATTTTAAGTAAATTTTATTATTATTTTTATTATTATTTTTATTATTATTATTATTATTATTATTATTATTATAATTATAGTTATAATTATAATTATTATTATTATATTAATATTCAAATATGGATTCTCTTTATGAGATTAATTACGTTACATATGTATGCGAAAATACATGTCTCTATATGTTTGTAAAAACAACGACTAGTTTCTTAGTCAGAATCCGTGATTTTACAAGTCATTAAACTAAACGACTTTAGCATTTACATTCACTTAATTTCTAAACACATATCATTAAACTGTTTAGTTTAATCAAATCCGTGGTTCCATGGATCATTTCTATATAAATAAATATAAAAATGATTGTGTTGCAATTTATTTAATGTAAATAAATGGTAACGGTATGGTAATTCTAATACGGAGTAAAAATTACCCGATTGGGGGTTAAATCCATGAATCATGATTGGTTTTGGGGGTTGGTCGGTAAATAAGGTTTGGTGAAAGGGACCCACGGGTTTGGTGAGGGGTCCACATCCACATAGTTGGTAGTTTCTGGCTACCCGCACCCTTTCGCACCTATAAATTAACCCTCACTCACTTGTTACCAAATCGTCTCTCATTCATATTCTCTTCTTCAGCTTTCCCCAATATTTTATCTCTTTTTTCTGGATCTCAAGATTTGATCTCATTCTTCAACGCCGTTAAAAAGGTACCAACCGTTTCTTCAATTTACACATCTTATTACTATAACAGCTTCCATTTAACAGATCTGTTTACTTACACACTCGTTTTGCTCATCATTCGTTTACTCCATGCATTTTTTTCAGTTAGATCTGAATACTTTAGCTTCGATCTGGTGTCTTGAAGCCTTAATGTTTACAATACTTGATTAATTTGTGCTATTGTCTACAAAACATTAAATTATGCTGCTATATTACAGATCTTATCGCTACCCGTAACCCGTTCATGCGTGATGCCTAACTCTTTTATGTTGCTAGTATCAGATTCGATATTTTTGTCAAGACTAGGGTTTAGGATATGTAGAATAGTTGAATTTGATGAAAGCAAAACACTGGAACTAGTAGATTAATTGCTAAATTTGTGCTCTGTATTAGGTAAAACGTGCAAGTTTAACTGCTAGATGACAGATCTTGTCGATCCTGCTTAATGGAGTAATTGTTTTATGTTCAGGATCTAAAGAATATTGTACCTTATATAAAGTTTAAGTGAAACACCAAAGCTTTTTTGATTAGCAATTTAGCAGATCATAAGTATGAGTTATAAGTTATAACCTTGTCTTATACGGAGTAATGATTATAAAAGAAAGAGAGATTTACTAAATTATAAGTTATTTAAGTACATAAAGGTTTTGAATTTTTACTTACAACCAAAGTAAGTAAAGATCATGATGGATCTGTAGCATTGTTTATGTGCACACAAAAAGCCATTACATTTTAGGTGCAACTATGTTTTAGTTATGTTGTAAAAGTTTGTTTTATCATGCTGACGTGATTTGATTACCTTTCTGTTACTGTTAGAATTATTCGTATAATGTACTTATAAAACCTTTTGGGTATTGTTTGTATCTTTTAGAGATGGAGACCTTCCTATTTACATCTGAATCTGTCAATGAGGGACACCCTGACAAACTCTGCGACCAAGTCTCAGATGCCATCCTTGATGCCTGCCTAGAACAAGATCCTGAAAGCAAGGTTGCATGTGAGACTTGCACCAAGACTAACATGGTCATGGTCTTCGGTGAGATCACCACAAAGGCTACCGTAGACTATGAGAAGATCGTCCGCGACACTTGCAGAGAAATTGGATTTGTATCTGCTGATGTCGGTCTTGATGCTGACAACTGCAAGGTCTTGGTCAACATCGAACAACAAAGTCCCGACATTGCCCAGGGTGTTCACGGACATCTTACCAAGAAGCCAGAGGAAATCGGTGCCGGTGACCAAGGTCACATGTTTGGGTATGCCACTGATGAAACACCAGAGCTTATGCCTTTAACCCATGTCCTTGCAACCAAGCTTGGTGCTAAGCTAACTGAAGTTAGGAAGAACAACACTTGCCCATGGCTCAGGCCAGACGGTAAGACCCAGGTCACCGTTGAGTACCGTAATGAAAACGGTGCTATGGTCCCCACCAGGGTTCACACCGTTCTTATCTCTACCCAACATGATGAAACAGTCACCAATGACCAAATTGCTGCTGATCTTAAGGAGCATGTGATCAAGCCTGTTATCCCAGCTCAGTACCTTGATGAAAACACCATCTTCCATTTGAACCCATCAGGTAGATTTGTTATTGGTGGTCCCCATGGAGATGCAGGTCTTACCGGCAGGAAGATCATCATCGACACCTATGGAGGATGGGGGGCCCACGGAGGTGGTGCGTTTTCTGGTAAAGATCCAACTAAGGTGGACAGGAGTGGTGCTTACATCGTTAGGCAAGCAGCTAAAAGTATTGTGGCCTCGGGACTTGCTCGCAGGTGCATTGTTCAGGTCTCTTATGCTATTGGTGTGGCTGAGCCACTATCAGTTTTTGTTGACTCGTACAAAACCGGAACAATCCCGGATAAGGATATCCTTGTCCTTATCAAGGAGAACTTTGACTTCAGGCCAGGGATGATGGCTCTCAATCTTGACCTTAAGAGAGGTGGCAACTTTAGGTACCAGAAGACTGCTGCTTATGGACATTTCGGCCGTGAAGACCCTGACTTCACATGGGAGACCGTCAAGATTCTCAAGCCCAAAGCTTGAATGTAACAGTTGCACGAGAATGAATGATTCTTTAGCCCCCCTTTAATCGGCTGCTGGACAATAATCAAGCTTTCGATGTTACAAGTAGGCATGCTATTTTCCTGAAGCCCATTATCAGGTGGACAACACTTGGAAAACATATTTAGGAATTGTTACAGGCTATTGATTGTTATCAAATGTTGTGTTTGTTTTTGTTTCTTTTTTTATATTTTGTTGCTGGGGAAACAATTAGGATTCTAAATTTTCAGTATTTGATGGTGAAGCCTATGTTATATCTACGTTTTGAACAAATCTTATCTACTTAAGCTTTTGAATTATGAAGTTGCCATCAATTTATTATTTTCATTACATCAGCTGTTGATAACATTCTACTACAAATCAAAATATTTATCAAGATCAGGATATAGATGGTTCTTTGTGCATTGGATATGCTGAGTTGTTTCTGGGCATTCATCTTATATCTGCATATATATGATGTATGAAACCCAACTTGAGCAATTTATTACTTAGCCCTCCGATGCATATTAACATGGGCGTTCAACCTTTTGTGTCTGTGGATCTGTGTGTTAGGATATACAATTTCTAGTCCTGCTCCTGGATCAATTATCAATCAGCCTTAATGTTGACGTGGCGCTTAGTTAAAAAAGTAAAATGTTGAATCCTCACTTGCAAGATATGAATGTTCTTACCACAAACATGATACCTAACCACTTACAAAGTAGCTCCACTAATATTCCAGGACAATGGACTTTAGTGCATCAGATCGGATTACACATATAAAGAAATAATTACTTTTAGATATTGTTCACCCAAAAGTAACAACACTATAGTCTCCTACTTTTTAAAAGCATGACAAACAAAGTATCAATTAAAATTTCCTTTTTTTATTAAGATGCACCAATACCATATTACGTCATTCTTATTTTTGGTTGTCCAAAAAATACACACACACTATCTTTTATGGGTATTTTTAATCATATAATGATGATTATGATTTATCATCTCTTAACCTGTACTTGTAGTAAATAATTAGTATGTCATGTGAACTTTTGGTTCTTGTTGTTGGACTATATATAATTACTTCTTTAGTAGTCTAAACATTCTTAAAGATGGATTTTAACTGTACTACTAGTGGCAAGTTGGGATATACAGATACTCCTATGTAAATTGTGATCTAGGGGATCGTTTGGGAACTTTAGTACATACAGCAAAAGTCAGTGGATATCAGGTGTTTCGTGTCAATGGTTTCAAGTGTCTCGAGGCTGTTTCGTTATGCGGTTTAAAGACTACAATTTTTTTGGTAATTTTAGGTATGGTCAGTCTTTTCAACCTTTGGTGGTCATAGATTTGTGGGATTTATTTGTTAGTCATCCCTACATTTTACAGTACAACCAACCACTCAATCTGATAGTGTGGTTGAACCGTTAGTTATATGTTCAGATGTTTTGGCAGCCTCTTGTTAGTGTCAAGGTTGGTGTAGTGATAAGGTAATAGTTGAGTTTCTTTTTACTCAAGTGGTCACTTGTTATGTGATAGGATGACGAAGTTAGTCCTTCAACGGTTAGATCTTCCTTTGGCTAGATTTTCCTTTGGCTATAAAATGCAGTAGTTTTTTTTGGATTCGTTTAGTTTGGAATTGAGTATTGAGATAAACGCGTGAGTGGTTAAGTCTCATGAGTGATCCTAACAGTTGTAAAAAAAAAAAAAAATTAGGATTTAGGAGTCATGGTTGAAAGTAAATGAATCATTGTAGTCGATTCTTGTTGGCTTACTAATAACTATACCTGGCAAACGGGTCGAGATGAGTTGGGTTGGGTCAAAGATCAAATGGGTTTGGGTCGAAACGGGTCATGGGTCGAAATGGGTCAGAATTAAAATGGGTCGAGACCCGGGTCGGTTGGGTAGGACTAGTAAAATTGTTCTTAATTATATTTTTTATTAATGTATCTCTTCCGAACACGCGCCTTTTTAGGACCCCGTTTTTGATGTATTTTTTGGACCCCGTTTTTGCAACGAAAACACGCGTCGAAAACGCGCCTAGAAAAAGGCTTGTCGAAAACGCACGTAAAGGACGGGCGTCGAAAAACGCGCGCCGAAATCGCGCCTCAAAACAGGGCGTCGAAAACGTGCCTCCAAAACATGGTTCAAACCCGGCGAACCGAAATCGGGCGTCGAAAAAACGGGTTGAAACAGGCGCGCCGAAACGGACGCCGAAACCGGGTGACGAAACCGGGCGTCGAAAACGAGGTCCAAAACCGGGCACTGAAACCGGGCGCCGAAACCGAGCACCGAAAACGGGGGCCCAAACCGGGCGCCGAAACGGGGGTCCAAAAACGGGGGCCGAAACCGGGCACATAAACGGGGGTCCAAAAACGGGGGCCGAAAACCGGACGCTAAAAACGCGTGCCGAAAACGGGCGCTGAAAATGGGCGTCGAAACCTGGCGCCGAAACATGGCACCGAAACCGGGCGTCGAAAAAGCGGGTCCAAAACGTGGGTCAAAACCGGGTGTCGAAAACTCGCGTCGAACTCGTGCTCTGAAATCAAATCTTTGAAGTAAACCCATTTGGACCCATTTGGGTCCTAAAGTAATTTCTATTATGTTATTGGACCCATTTGGGTCTTAGATTAATTTTTGATATCATATGCTTAGATCTATTTGGGTCTTTAAGTAAACCCAATCGTCCCATTTTTTAAGCTTTGGGTCTTGGTTGTAACATCCCGCGTTTTTCCGTTAAATTTATTTTTAACACTATCTTTTTTTTTATATAATATCTTTCGTTATTTATATTCGTAGATTCCGTTAACAAACGTTCATAATATTCTCGTTATTTAATTATAACATCACTCGTTTACTTGAGCGTTTTTAAACTTGAGGGACCGAGGTTGCCAAGTGGGCAAACTAGTTGACTAGGTCAACTAGTCAACCCACCTTATCCATCCATTCATTTCACCTCCCACCTTCTTCCTCTTTTCTCTCTACTTCCCTTTCATGAACTCAAACACCCAACTCACAAATTCATCATCTAAATCCGACTGGAGAAGCAAACATCAAAACAAATTACATTTTCGTGATCCTCTCTTCATCCTCTACATTTTGGTACCAATTTCATCAAGTTTGGGTAACATTTCTAAAACTCTAGATTTTCTCTAAATTCGTGTTTTTATACTTGAAATGGTGTTAGTTAGTGTCTATGGCTCGTGTGTAATATGAATATATATTTTGTTTGCTCGATTTGTTGTTTTAAGTAACTAGTTTGAACATTTGAAATGAGTTTGCTTAATCTTGCATTTTGGAAGATTAAATGTTGTTTGATTGTTAAAGTTCATGTTTTAATTGTGTTACTAGTATCACTAGCTTCGTTTTGGCAAAAGGTTTAATCTGGCGGAGAAACCCTGACCCCGTGTGCCTTTGACACCTATACCGCCCACCCAGTAAGGGCTAAGTATACCGTGTAAAGCACCTCCCCCCAATACTCAACGAGAACTTGCAGGCTGAATATCGCCCCCGGAGGGATTCGAACCTGCACCCCATTTTTGGCAAAGGGCATATTCTCGTGGGCCCAGGGTTCATAGGTGACTGGTACCACTGAAGCACTGCTTCGTTGGTAGCTTCGTTTTGATGCGTAGGTTGATTAAGAAAACTTCAAACACATGATTATTGATTTTTGTGAATTTTTTAGGGTTTGATAGACTTTGAAATGAACTTTTGATGCGTTGAATGCTTGTTAATGTTGTTAGTAAGTGTTTAGATGCATTGTATGCTTAATTACCTTCGAAACGGCATATCGTATGTGTAAATTGGATTCCCGAATCATAAAATACGTTTTACGAACTTGAAACTTTGAAAATAAACCTTTCTTGATCAATTGACGAGTTTTCGGTTATTGTAATTGAGGTTTTTGCTTGTGAAAGGTAGTTAATTGTATTCCTTGTCAAAAGAGCTTTCCAATGATATAAGATGCGTATTCTAAGTGTTTACGGTTTGCGTTTTGTGCTAAATTGAATTTTGGATCAAGACTTGAACTTTTGAAACTGACCAGGTACCAGGCCACGCCTAATGTCGCGGCGCGACACCTCAGGCCGCGGCGCGGCAATAGCCGTGTTTGGGTTCTGACCTACTTTGTCAAATTTCGAAAAATGTTTGCTATGCTACGCACCTCCGATTAACATGAAACTTGACCAACATGCTCATATATGATTAAAAACCTCAGAAAAATAGTTCGGGACCCGACCCGAATGTGTTGACTTTTCGTTGACTTTGACCGACCGAAGTTCGACTTTTTGTCAAACTTAACCAAATGATTGTGCAATCTTCCTAACTTGTTTCTATACTTGTATCTTACATGAAACTTGACAAATTGATTCATATGCTATATTTAATCGAGTCGTAACGAGCCATAGGACTAATTGAACACATTTCACCCGACCTTGTGTCGTAACCGGTTAATTGATACAACTTACTTGTTTAGGTCAAGGCTAAGCAACTTTCATGCACACGTTTACTTTGTGAAGTACTTTTATACTCGTGCACTCGAGGTGAGATCATAGTCCCATCTTTCAACAACTTTTATACTTTTAAATTATGGGATGAGAAACATATACAGTTTTATACTACATACTTTTATACTTTGAACACAAGTACAAGGAAACAAACATTCCACAGCGAGTTAGAACAAAAATCCTCAATTCGATTATCATTAGTTACACTTGCAGGGTGTAAGCGAGAACTTATATTGTGTGGCCATACGGGTTTGACAAACCCTCATTTCGGACGGTTCGCTACCGTCTACGGATGAAATATATTTTCGAGAAACAGTGTATGTTCTAACACTATTGTGATGGGGTTCTATGGAAGGAAACGTTAAGTCTTGATAATTGGGTGCTCGCGAACAATACTTTTGGAATGCAAACGATTTAGATAATCAACGTTATGGAAATACAAAATCTTGTGGTTCAAAAATAACGTTTACTAAAACACCTATGATTTCACCAACGTTTTTCATTGACAGTTTTCTATATGTTTCTCAGGTTCATACATGGCTATTTGATACATGCTTCCGCGTACACTCATTCTTGCTTGGGGTCAAGCATACATACTTACATACGCTATTGATAGCACCTTTGGATTCAAACATTTGTTTACATACTTACGCTATTTATAGCAACCGTGACTTTCAACTTATATTATGTCGCAAGTTATTTCATTTATACTTTACAACTTTTGTAAACTTAAACTTGTTGTCGAACCGTTTGGTAAACTAAACTTTGTAAGTTTTGTACATTTCAAATGAATGCGACATAATTTTGGTCAAATGAGTCTCATATAGGGACTACGACCACGTAACGGGACCTAAGTTAGCGGCGCCGTCAATGACGATTTTGTCGGGTCGCTACAGATGGTATCAGAGCGTTGGTTGTAGGGAACTAGGATATGCATTAGTGTGTCTGACAGAGTCGTTAGGACGCATTAGTGAATCTAGACTACAACCGGATAGTTAGCCATTACATTCTGACATACATTTGCTATAGATAGCACTTACTTGGCTACTTGTGCATATATACTTGAATCTTTCTTAGGTGAACTCCGTAATGGTACCAAACTTTCATCATACGAATCCGTATTCTGCCACTTCCTGGTAACACACGTAAATTCGAGATTCATGCGCGTAAGAATGACGACGACTTCATTATTCACACTTGTTCGGGAACTCTGTCTCCCAGATTGTTATTCGCCACCGTTTCAACTTACTATCGGTGTCACACCGGTGTTCCTTACTATCTACCATATCGTGTTACTACCATCACTACTCCAGGTGAGTATCGTCGTCACTACTTATCACTACGGTTGCGTACTACTCGTTATCATGATTCGTTACTCTTTTCGCGCCTAAAGACATTATTGTTTGACTTGAACCGCATTGAAGTGAACAATCATTTATACACTTCCCTCGGGGAACGCTTCTTTATAGTTGCACTAATTCTTTCGATTCAATACGAGTCACGTTAGAGATGCCGTTGCACTTTGTTCATTTTAGATCTTCACGGTTACACGAACTTGAATCTATGGAGTGATGTGGGAATGGAGGTATGAGTTAGCGTAATATAACGACACTCGATCAACGTGGTTATATTACGGTAATTCACACCAAAGTTCTAGTGACACGTGATGGTGATTGGACTCGATCAACCTAATCACCACCATGTGCCATGTACATGACTTTATTTTTTTTCTTGTTTGAACATCCGACAACTACGAGAATACTGATAACAACCGTACCCGGGACACATCTTCGATTATTGTCGAACCATAGTTATGCTTCCGAATGAATGGCAAATTCTTTCGACTTCAAACATATGTTACACGTGTGTACTATCTCGTTTTCTTATAGTTTTTATAGACGAACTACAAAATGCTTGGTATGCTCACATCGAGGCGAAAACTTCTCTCGCCTTACACTCGTACTTCCGTTTAAGGAAATATTTTATCTAAATTCTCAATGGAGAGAGAGACTCTTCACACTATACTAGTATTCGCCTCGAGGGTGAATAGTCCTATCGAACATTTTCGGAAACCGATAAATCTTCCGCGGCGCAAAATTCTTGAGAAACAGAAACTTGTTCCAACAAACGTTTTCACGTCCTAACAAACTCTTTCAAATATACCTTAAAGAGATGTACCTCGTTTCGGATCGAGATCCTCGTTTCACTTCTAGATTTTGGAGTGCCTCACAAAAAGTCTCGGGACCACGTTTAGACATGAGTACCGCACATCAACCACAACCCAACGGACCGAGCAAACATACGATTCAAACCTTGGAAACCGTAATACGAATTTGTGTTATCAACTTCAAATTTACTTGAGAAAAGTTTTTGCCTTTAACCAAATTCTCTTACAACGATGGTTATCATTCAAGTCTTAACGTCACACTTTTCGAGGACCCGTATAGCCGTAATTGTCGTTTTCGTAAATTGTTGAACCGAAGTAGGTGACAAGCGAACCACCGGACCCGAAATCATTCATGAAACAACCGGAAAATTTTTCAATTCCAAGAAAGGCTCAAGGCGGATCGTAGTCGCCAAAAGAACTATGCCGATGTTAGACGTGAACCTCTCGAATTCCAAGTGGGTAACCGCGTAACGTTAAAGTCGCACCTTGAAAAGGTGTAATCCGTTTCGGGAAACGTAGATAGCTAAATCCGCGATATTTTTAGTCCTTTTAAAATCCTGGGGCGTTTTGGACCCGTTACTAGCCGTTTAGATTTTTCAACTCATTCGAGTCTCCGTTCATCCTAAATTCTACGTATCAAACTTAAAGACGTGTCTTGCGAAACAAGGACTTGTTATCCTCTTCGATGAACTTACTATCAACGATAAACTCCACCTCATAGGAGGACCGATTGAAACTATGAATCGTGAAACCAAACTCCAATACAACGTAAAATCCCGACCGTCAAAGTTCGTTGAAATGCCCACGGGAGTACCTTCACTTATTCGTAGAATTTACAACACAAAAGTTTCGAAGAAGAAACACCAACTACTACTTCCAACTAAATTTCGGGACGAAATTTCTTTTAAGGTGTAGGTAATGTAACATCCCGCGTTTTTCCGTTAAATTTATTTTTAACACTATCTTTTTTTTTATATAATATCTTTCGTTATTTATATTCGTAGATTCCGTTAACAAACGTTCATAATATTCTCGTTATTTAATTATAACATCACTCGTTTACTTGAGCGTTTTTAAAATATTCGTTTGGTTAATTCCCGCATCCGCTTTGAAACTTGAGGGACCGAGGTTGCCAAGTGGGCAAACTAGTTGACTAGGCCAACTAGTCAACCCACCTTATCCATCCATTCATTTCACCTCCCACCTTCTTCCTCTTTTCTCTCTACTTCCCTTTCATGAACTCAAACACCCAACTCACAAATTCATCATCTAAATCCGACTGGAGAAGCAAACATCAAAACAAATTACATTTTCGTGATCCTCTCTTCATCCTCTACATTTTGGTACCAATTTCATCAAGTTTGGGTAACATTTCTAAAACTCTAGATTTTCTCTAAATTCGTGTTTTTATACTTGAAATGGTGTTAGTTAGTGTCTATGGCTCGTGTGTAACATGAATATATATTTTGTTTGCTCGATTTGTTGTTTTAAGTAACTAGTTTGAACATTTGAAATGGGTTTGCTTAATCTTGCATTTTGGAAGATTAAATGTTGTTTGATTGTTAAAGTTCATGTTTTAATTGTGTTACTAGTATCACTAGCTTCGTTTTGATGCGTAGGTTGATTAAGAAAACTTCAAACACATGATTATTGATTTTTGTGAATTTTGGTTAGGGTTTGATAGACTTTGAAATGAACTTTTGATGCGTTGAATGCTTGTTAATGTTGTTAGTAAGTGTTTAGATGCATTGTATGCTTAATTACCTTCGAAACGGCATATCGTATGTGTAAATTGGATTCCCGAATCATAAAATACGTTTTACGAACTTGAAACTTTGAAAATAAACCTTTCTTGATCAATTGACGAGTTTTCGGTTATTGTAATTGATGTTTTTGCTTGTGAAAGGTAGTTAATTGTATTCCTTGTCAAAAGAGCTTTCCAATGATATAAGATGCGTATTCTAAGTGTTTACGGTTTGCGTTTTGTGCTAAATTGAATTTTGGATCAAGACTTGAACTTTTGAAACTGACCAGGTACCAGGCCACGCCTAATGTCGCGGCGCGACACCTCAGGCCGCGGCGCGGCAATAGCCGTGTTTGGGTTCTGACCTACTTTGTCAAATTTCGAAAAATGTTTGCTATGCTACGCACCTCCGATTAACATGAAACTTGACCAACATGCTCATATATGATTAAAAACCTCAGAAAAATAGTTCGGGACCCGACCCGAACGTGTTGACTTTTCGTTGACTTTGACCGACCGAAGTTCGACTTTTTGTCAAACTTAACCAAATGATTGTGCAATCTTCCTAACTTGTTTCTATACTTGTATCTTACATGAAACTTGACAAATTGATTCACATGCTATATTTAATGGAGTCGTAACGAGCCATAGGACTAATTGAACACATTTCACCCGACCTTGTGTCGTAACCGGTTAATTGATACAACTTACTTGTTTAGGTCAAGGCTAAGCAACTTTCATGCACACGTTTACTTTGTGAAGTACTTTTATACTCGTGCACTCGAGGTGAGATCATAGTCCCATCTTTCAACAACTTTTATACTTTTAAATTATGGGATGAGAAACATATACAGTTTTATACTACATACTTTTATACTTTGAACACAAGTACAAGGAAACAAACATTCCACAGCGAGTTAGAACAAAAATCCTCAATTCGATTATCATTAGTTACAATTGCAGGGTGTAAGCGAGAACTTATATTGTGTGGCCATACGGGTTTGACAAACCCTCATTTCGGACGGTTCGCTACCGTCTACGGATGAAATATATTTTCGAGAAACAGTGTATGTTCTAACACTATTGTAATGGGGTTCTATGGAAGGAAACGTTAAGTCTTGATAATTGGGTGCTCGCGAACAATACTTTTGAAATGCAAACGATTTAGATAATCAACGTTATGGAAATACAAAATCTTGTGGTTCAAAAACAACGTTTACTAAAACACCTATGATTTCACCAACGTTTTTCGTTGACAGTTTTCTATATGTTTCTCAGGTTCATACATGGCTATTTGATACATGCTTCCGCGTACACTCATTCTTGCTTGGGGTCAAGCATACATACTTACATACGCTAGTGATAGCACCTTTGGATTCAAACATTTGTTTACATACTTACGCTATTTATAGCAACCGTGACTTTCAACTTATATTATGTCGCAAGTTATTTCATTTATACTTTACAACTTTTGTAAACTTAAACTTGTTGTCGAACCGTTTGGTAAACTAAACTTTGTAAGTTTTGTACATTTCAAATGAATGCGACATAATTTTGGTCAAATGAGTCTCATATAGGGACTACGACCACGTAACGGGACCTAAGTTAGCGGCGCCGTCAATGACGATTTTGTCGGGTCGCTACATTGGTTGCCAGGTCTACTAATAACTAATAACACATTTACATATGCATATGTTTTTAAAGTTAAAATTGTCTAATAACAACAATAAAACACAACCGACCTTAGCTCAGTTGGTAGAGCGGAGGACTGTAGTATGATTGTAGCTATACTTAGGTCGCTGGTTCGAATCTGGCAGGTCGGATTTTTTCCACCTATGCTATTACAATAACATTGTACTTAACTATATTTATATTTTGGTTAGTTTAGTTTTTTATTTATATTAATTTTGTAATAAACCTAGCTTTTGTACTAAGAATATACTCTCTGCAAACTTTACTTTTATTGTTTCTTCAAATTTGTCTTCAATTAATCATGCGTTTGTGTATTTATATTTTCAAGCACATATGATACCTAATATGTAAACACTAGATATAACTGCCTGTATTTAAAATTAGCTTGTTGGATACTGGCATTTCTTTTATCATTATTTCCATTGTTGTTTATTAGACCACTCCCATGACATGTTTCTTTAAAAAGACACATCGACACATCAACGCCACATCAACACTTCTTTAAAAAGATTGAAAAAGATTGACTTCTACCAACCATAATACACTTCTTTAAAAAGACTAGGACTCACTCACTATCATTTAATTAAAAACAAATATTTTAAAATAAAATATAATGGTTTGATGTATTACTCCGTATTAAATTGAATGAAAGTAAAAGGACGAATTCAACTTTTGTCTAGAAAATGATTAAAAAAAACAACTAAATACCTATGGTGTCTTTTTCTAATTGAGAAATGAACTTTCAAAATGACATATGAAGGTAGTAGTCTTAATAGTAACACTAAAAGTGTAATAAAGGACACGTTTTCAATGATGAAATTGGAAGTTGTTTAATAACGAGCTCACTATAGATAACGTCACCATGTTTGATGTTGACAGTTTTCACGTTTTATATTGTTTTATATGTTATACCAATTACTTCAATTGTCATTGCAGATTTGCAAACCTCGGTTGGTGATCAATATGGGCAAAAATATGGGCATCATCATATCTTAGTTATGTTATTCTGTATATGAAAATCAAATATGTGAAAAAAGGCTACCTAACATTCAAGAGTTTAATAGCTAAAAATTCAAAACCAATTCATTTGAAATGTTACAAAAGTAATTTGACATAACTGTTAAAATACAATGCAAATTTAGATAATATGGAATTAGTAATGTATATAAATATCTAGATATTAAAATGTAAAAGAAATATCTAAATATATATATATATATATATATATATATATATATATATATATATATATATATATATATATATATATATATATATATATATATATATATATATATATATATATATATATATATATGGAAAAAAATCTAGATGTTAAAATGAAAAAATCTAGATATTTTTATGTGGTAAAAATATCTAGATATTTATACATGGAAAAATCTAGTGTGTAGAAGTTTCCATGGAGTAGTATAAATATGGGTGTTGATTTCATTTGTGCGTAAGTTGTGAAAAGAGTGAGTTGAGAAGTAGAGAAGAAGTAAGAAGTGAGAAGAGTGTGAGTAGATGTTCATGCATATTTTTTCCAAGGGAAAACATACACACGGACATCAATGCGAAAGGGTTTTTTTAGGCGTCAACGTCGTTGATCTCCGGTCCGGTTACCGTGAATAACCCGTGCCCGAGATGATGATCTCGGGAGGGTGGCCAACGAATTGCCCGCCGGTCGATAGTCGGACCCTATCGACGGTAAAGGTAGGTAAAAACCCTACAAGACCCGTAGGTAAAAACCCTAGAGTTGCGATCGTGAAGACGATCGTGGAGAAGATCCGGCGATAACTGCCGTGTGCGTTGCGAACTTGCGGTGGCGACGCTGCGGTGTGATCGAATGATCGTATGAGGTGGTGCTTTCATTGAGAGAGTAAGAGTTGTATGCGATTGGGAGATTGTGAACTTGATGTAGGTTTTGCCCCATATTTATAGATGGGAATTAGGGTTAATTGACTTGGGGCCCAAGTTAATTGTGTAGACCCTAACTGGGCTAAACCCTACGTCATCAAGTCCCCCAAGTTTGGTATGATATTTTTGTCAAGTATCGTATCGAACTTCTCATTATGCTGCGGAAAATAAGTTCACATGAGCCTGCGCAAACAACTGTGCGTAAACTCGCGAACAGATGCGCAAAGAACCGCATGCAGAGTGCGCAGGGAAACCACGTGAACTACCATGCGTAAAACCGCATGAAAATTGCGTCTAAAGTCGAGGACAACTGTGCGCAAAGTGCGCGTAACCTGGACAAAAGCGCGTGGACATTTGCGCAAGCGCGCGAACATCTGCGCTAAATATTCATGTACTTAAACCGCATATAACGAATTAAAAGCTCAATAAGAAAAGATAAACCTTCTCAAACCGAACGATAGACGGTAGAAACACGAGACATAATGCATCGTGCCCCACGGTGGGCGCCAAATGTTCATGCATATTTTTTCCAAGGGAAAACATACACACGGACATCAATGCGAAAGGGTTTTTTTAGGCGTCAACGTCGTTGATCTCCGGTCCGGTTACCGTGAATAACCCGTGCCCGAGATGATGATCTCGGGAGGGTGGCCAACGAATTACACGCCGGTCGATAGTCGGACCCTATCAACGGCAAAGGGAGAAAAAACCCTACAAGACCCGTAGGTAAAAACCCTAGAGTTGCGATCGTGGAGAAGATCCGGCGATAACTGCCGTGTGCATTGCGGACTTGCGGTGGCGGCGTTGCGGTGTGATCGAATGATCGTATGAGGTGGTGCTTTCATTGAGAGAGTAAGAGTTGTATGCGATTGGGAGATTGTGAACTTGATGTAGGTTTTGCCCCATATTTATAGATGGGAATTAGGGTTAATTGACTTGGGGCCCAAGTTAATTGTGTAGACCCTAATTGGGCTAAACCCTACGTCATCAGTAGAGAAGAAAAGCTTGTAAGTAAGTAATATTGTAATTGTATTTTGTATTAATAAAAGTGTTCTTTGTTAAGTTTCCCGGTTAAGCCTTAGTTTGTGTTTAAGTTCTTAGTGCACTTGTGTTGTTCTTATTATATGGTCGGCTCTGCCGCCTAAGTGATACATGGTCGGTTATACCGCCTAAATGATATATGGTCGACACTGTCGCCTAAGTACTATTGTGCACTAAGAATTCATAAAATTAATGGCTAATCAACGCCAAAGTGTTGGTGTAGTGAGTCTAGTATAGTCTAGATCCTCTATAGTGGGTGTGTTGGGCTCGTCGAAGCTTCCAACAATTGGTATCAGAGCGGGTCGTTCGGGACCATTTCTAGTGGAGGAAATCGGTAAACGTTGGACATTTACATCGACTTGTTTTCATCAAGGCTCTAAGGGAGATTCTGTCGGAGCACAGTTAGGAACTGTGAAAGCTCATCGGTCTGGGACCAAGCTTATTGGACGTTGGACGTCATGATGGCAGATCTTGCAAGTACGAGCAGTGGAATCAAGAGTCTCAATAACCATAACTATGGTTATTGGCAGACTTGTATAGAATCCTACCTACAAGGACAAGATTTATGGGAAATAGTTGATGGCAGTGACACAACGCCTCCACCGAAAGAAAATGCTGAAGCCTTAAGAAAATGGAACATCAAGGCCGGGAAGGCTTTATTTATATTGAAGACTACAATCGAGGAGGATCTATTGGAGCACATCCGTGACGAGAAAACACCAAAGGCAGCTTGGGAAACTTTTGAAATATTATTTTCAAAGAAGAATGAAGCACACCTCCAGCTCTTGGAAAATGAGCTCGCAGGTATCTCACAAGGAAGTCTATCTATTTCTCAGTATTTTACCAAGGTGAAATCTATTTATCGTGAGATATCTCAGCTTGCTCCTAAAGAGAAAGTGAGTGATGCAAGGATGAAGAGAATTATCATCCATGGCTTAAGATCCGAGTATAATGGATTTATAGCCGCTGTGAGATGATGGCCTACTCAACCATCATTAATAGAGCTGGAGAATCTATTGGCTAATCAAGAGGCATTGGCCAAGCAGATGAATGAAGTAACCATAAAAGACGGAGAAGATGCACTTTTCACCAATAAGAAGAAAGCAACATCTCGGATGAAAGAAAGTAAGACATATGGGTGGAAGGGTCACCCAAAATCAAAAGGCAACGCTTCAAGGGGAGCTCAACAAGGAAGAAGAGATCATCGCCAACAATACGGGAAAAATGATAAGAGAAAGAATGGTGAATGCTTCAATTGTGGCAAGAAGGGTCATTTTGCTCGAGATTGTAGATTCCACAGAAGGCGAACTTTCGAAGGAAATGTGTCCGCCGCAAGAGATGAGAAGAAAGATGTCACATTCGAAGCAACCATTAATGAGGAAACATGGGATGCAGAAGCTGGACTCTCTGTTGAAGCTGACATAGATGATCAAGCTCTTACAACAACTTTAAAGTCAAAAATAAACTACAAAGATGATTGGATCATCGATTCTGGGTGCTCAAATCATATGACCAACGATGGGACAAAGCTGCAAGAAATGGAGGATTACAAAGGAAAGAGGGTCGTGTTGACAGCCGACAATTCGAGGTTATCTATTTCTCACATTGGAAAGACAATAATTCCAAATGAAGGCGGCTCTTATAAGCTCCAACTCGAGAAGGTGTATCTTGTCCCTAACCTAAAGAAGAATTTACTGTCAGTACCACAATTGACAGCAGAAGGGAATTATGTGCTCTTTGGACCAGAAGATGTGTCCGTATTCAAGAGAGTGAAGGTGATTGGCAATCCAATTATGCAAGGAAGAAGAATAGAGTTGGTCTATGTACTATCTGCTGAAACAGCATATGTGGATAAGACTCGAAAAAATGAGTCGGCTGATCTTTGGCATGAACGTCTTGGGCATGTGGGCTATAACAAGTTAAAGGAGATGTTGGTAAAACACATAGTAAATGGGCTTCCTCAAATTAATATCCGAACAGATACAATATGTGCTGGATGTCAATTTGCCAAAGCTCACCAATTGCCATTCAAGGAGTCAGCGCATCAGTCCAAGACACCACTAGAGCTCATACACTCAGATGTCTTCGGCCCAGTGAAACAAACATCACTTGGAGGTATGAAGTATATGGTGACATTCATTGATGACTTCTCAAGGTATGTATGGGTTTACTTCATGAAGGAAAAGTCGGAGACTTTTCAGAAGTTTAAAGAGTTCAAGAACAAGGTAGAAAGTGAGCTCAATACTAAGATTCGATGCTTACGCACAGATAATGGAGGAGAATATTTATCAACCGAGTTCAATATCTATCTTGAGAAGCACAAGATCAGAAGGCAATTAACTTGCCCCAATACTCCACAGCAGAATAGAGTGGCGGAACGCAAGAATCGCCACCTTGCTGAAACTTGTCGAAGTATGCTTCATGGTAAGAATGTACCAGGTAGATTTTGGGCCGAATGTATGAGGACGGCGTCGTACGTGATTAACAGACTCCCACAAACAAAGTTGGGGTATATTTCACCTTATGAAAAATTATGGAAGATCAAGCCAACCGTCAACCATCTCAAGGTTTTTGGATGTGTATGTTACGTCTTCGTACCAGATCATCTACGAAGCAAATTTGATAAGAAGGCAATTCGGTGCATTTTTGTCGGTTATGATGAATCAAGAAAAGGATGGAGATGTTGTGACTCAAATACCGGAAAGTGCCATACTTCAAGAAATGTGGTATTTGATGAAGCTTCTTCATGGTGGTCACCTCAAAAGATAGAGCTTCCAGAATCTCATGGATTAGAAGAAGATCCAAAAGAGAAAGAAGAACATAAAGAGCACATATCGGATCCAATTAAAGAAGGAGATGGATCGTACTCTAAGGAAACGAGTCCATGGAAAACTGGGGTACATCAATCTACATCCGAAGAGGTTCGTCCAAGCCAAATGGATGCCGAGGAGCATGTGCAAGAATTACGGAGATCAACAAGGCCGAGGCAACCTAATCCGAGGTATGCCAATGCTGCTCATGTGGATGAATCAATACCTATTGAGCCTTCCACTTATCACGAAGCAGCACAAAGTCAAGAATGGCAGAAAGCGATGGAAGAAGAAATTAATGCACTAAAAGAAAACCAGATATGGAGTTTAGTTCCAAAGCCAAAAGATGTAAAACCAATATCTTGTAAATGGGCTTACAAGGTGAAGACTCGATCAGATGGCTCCATTGAAAGGTATAAAGCTTGACTTGTTGCTAGAGGTTTTTCTCAATAATATGGGCTGGATTATGAAGAAACGTTTAGTCCAGTGGCGAAGATCACAACAATTAGAGCTCTACTAGCTTTAGCCGCTAGCAAATCTTGGAAGCTGTGGCAGATGGATGTCAAGAACGCTTTCTTACATGGAGAACTTGACAAAGAAATTTATATGGAGCAACCAAGAGGCTTTGAGAACAAGTCCCATCCTAACCATGTCTGAAAATTAAAGAAAGCACTATACGGCTTGAAGCAGGCTCCAAGAGCTTGGTACGGGAAGATTGGCGAGTTCTTAGTACAAAGTGGTTTCACAGTTGCTCCTTCAGATTCTAGTTTATTTGTGAAACAAGATCAAGGAAAACTAGCCATAGTGCTAGTATATGTGGATGACTTAATCATCACGGGAGATCACTATGAGGAGATCCAAAGAACAAGAGAGAAACTGTCTATCAGATTTCATATGAAGGAGCTTGGAGAACTCAAACATTTTCTTGGACTCGAAATAGAGCAGAAAAGAGAAGGATTATTTCTGGAACAACAGAAATATGCGCGAGATCTTTTACAAAAGTACAGAATGCTTAATTGCAAACCTATCTCAACTCCGATGGATCCGAATACAAAACTACGAGCAGATGAAGGAAAAAGTCTTCAAGATGTTACCATGTATCGAAAGATGGTCAGAAGTCTTATTTATCTCACACTATGCCAGCCAGACATATCTTATGCAGTTGGAGTGGTTAGTCGATACATGAGCAATCTGAAGAAGCCGCACCTTGATGTTGTACGACGCATCTTAAGGTATGTTAAAGGCACTATTAACTTTAGCATTTTGTACAAGAAAATAAAAGAATGTCACGTGACTGGATATTGTGACGCTGATTTCGCTGGAGACTATGATACACGACGATCAACAACTGCATACATGTTTAGTCTTGGATCGGGAGTAATATCATGGTGCAGCAAGAGATAACCAACTGTATCCTTATCAAGCACCGAAGCAGAATATCGATCGGCATCATCAGCAACACAAGAAATTACATGGTTGAAACAACTAATGGAAGATCTTCATCAATCAACAGACTATCAAGTAGAGCTTTTCTGTGATAACCTATCAGCTATACGTCTAGCAGAGAATCCAGTCTTTCACGCAAGAACAAAACATATAGAAGTACACTATCACTATGTTCGCGAGAAGGTCCTTGAAGGGGAGATCAAGATGGTGCCAACAAAGACAGATGAACAAGTTGCATATGTATTCACCAAGAGCCTAAGTAAACCAAAGTTTACAAAATTCAGAGAAGCACTTGGAATGGTCTGCAAGACATCATTGGAAGAAAATTTGCATTGAGGGGGAGTGTTAAAATACAATGCAAATTTAGATAATATGGAATTAGTAATGTATATAAATATCTAGATATTAAAATGTAAAAAAAATATCTAGATATTAATATATATATATATATATATATATATATATATATATATATATATATATATATATATATATATATATATATATATATATATATATATATATATATATATATGAAGAAAAATCTAGATGTTAAAATGAAAAAATCTAGATATTTTTATGTGGTAAAAATATCTAGATATTTATCCATGGAAAAATCTAGTGTGTAGAAGTTTCCATGGAGTAGTATAAATATGGGTGTTGATTTCATTTGTGCGTAAGTTGTGAAAAGAGTGAGTTGAGAAGTAGAGAAGAAGTAAGAAGTGAGAAGAGTGTGAGTAGAGAAGAAAAGCTTGTAAGTAAGTAATATTGTAATTGTATTTTGTATTAATAAAAGTGTTCTTTGTTAAGTTTCCCGGTTAAGCCTTAGTTTGTATTTAAGTTCTTTGTGCACTTGTGTTATTCTTATTATATGGTCGGCTCTGCCGCCTAAGTGATACATGGTCGGTTATACCGCCTAAATGATATATGGTCGACACTGTCGCCTAAGTACTATTGTGCACTAAGAATTCATAAAATTAAAGGCTAATCAACGCCAAAGTGTTGGTGTAGTGAGTCTAGTATAGTCTAGATCCTCTATAGTGGGTATGTTGGGCTCGTCAAAGCTTCCAACAATAACATGATCAAATTCGTAGCGTGTGGTCGAGTGTTTCTTTGTCCTCAGCGCGAAGTGTTTCGCCCACATTATGTGTTTTGACATTTGGTCACGTGGATTGAAATTCTTGGGGTTAAGGATGCTTACATCTTTCACCAGGATGTTACAAGTTTCACGCCATCAATGTTGGTAGGAAAATTAATTTTGTTGAATGTGTCGGTCTAACTGTGTGTACATTTGTTTGATTTACTTCACATGTTGCTTTTAATTGTATGTTTTGAGCATGTGGAGGTCTATTTAAGGCCATATTCAATAGTTGATTTTAATAGTTATTTTTGTGGAAAAACGTAATAACGTTAAACAGATCCGAGGGTCAACAAGTACAATCCATACAAAAAGATAATCCAAAGCTAGCCAAACAATCGACAATACTACAACCCAAATCAACTGTTTTTTTACGGCCAGCGAAAATAATTTTATCAAAAATTAACAAGGCGCTAACAAAACAAAAAACCAGATTACAAGACGTTCATAGGGTTTTGCAACCACACTAATAATACAACTGTTCAAAAGTTGTGACCACTATGCTATCAAACACAGAGGATTTTTTGAACTTCACATCGTTGAAGACGTGACTATTCCGAAGGAGCCAGACGTTCTAAGAAATCGAGGTGATGATGATTATGAGGATAATGTGTTGGTTGCTATAACGGAACTCCATCAACCCATAACAAAGCATTTTCAATAGATGACCAAGGAAGTATATCGTAGTTGATCTAGTGACCAATCTTTTGTCAAATTTGAAGACTAGTTTCACAAGTAAAGAACAAGTGGACTCCGTCAACTGTTCAACTAACATGACATAATGCAATTAACTAGAAAAGTATAAAACATACCTAACAATGCCAACATTAAAAACCTAACTACCAATCACACTAATAAAGCAGTAAATAAACAAAAAATAAAATGAACACAATGGTCAAAGAATGTAGACCGTCATTTCAACAGAACAAACACTTGCACCTTGGAGCATCCTGAACCATCTTCAGTTAATCCAAATCACAATGGACCAATTGCACCCCAAGTCTGAAACCAGATCTCCAACATGGAGCATCGTCGTCTTAAGCAATTCCAAAGGCGCCACAAAAAAAAAAAAAACAAAAGAACCCTGTACAAATTCACGGCAACAAGCAACCAAAATCTGCAACTGAAGCCACACTCACCACCACCTCACATGTGTTTCAATTAGATTGAAAATATTTAAATCTAAATTTGTTATAATTCAGTAGGCTTATAACTACCTTTTATGGCTGATCTTAGCAACAAGCCTTCTTATCAATATATATATATGAGCATAGATAAAAGAGAGAAGAATAAAATTTTATATATATGTGAATTGGTATATACACTGATTACAATCGATCGCATATTTATAGTATAATAATTCACTGTGCAGTTAGGTGCACAGTAATATCCGTGAATTTGCAATCGAATAAACTTTACTTTATCAAAAGTGTTATTAAAGTTGTCGGCCATAAGTTTTGGCCATATATAACACTCCCCCTTGGACGACAATTTTGTTTTATTAAAAATCAACTACATGTTACTGCCTCGTTAAAAACCTTGCTAAAGAAAAACCCAGTGGGATAAAAAACTTTAGCCAAGGGAAAAATATTGCAACATAGAGTTGACTCCCTTCAAGTAGACATCGCTGAGTCGTCACATGTTTTGAACATGCCTCATGCCAATATTGTGAACATGCGTTCTGAAAATAGTAGTTGGAAGTGCTTTGGTGAAAAGATCGGCAGAGTTTTTGCTGGATTGAACATGTCTCATTTCAATCTGGTTGTCTTTGATGAGATCTTGAGTGTATGAGAAGAATCTAGGAGGTATGTGTTTCGTTCGGTCACTTTTGATATACACTTCTTTCATCTGTGCTATGTAAGCTGCATTATCTTCATAGATAGTTATTGGGCTTTTATCGCGTTCTAGTCCACAAGAATCAGTAATGAGTTGTGTCATTGATCTCAACCAAAAACATTCCCGAGTAGCTTCATGTAATACAATCACTTCAGCATGATTTGATGATGTTGCAACAAGTGTTTGTTTTTGAGAACGCCATGATATTGCGGTACCGCCATTTAGGAATACATATCCAGTTTGAGATTTGGTTTTATGTGGATCAGATAAATAACTTGCATCTGCATAACCAACTAAATTTTGTTTTGAATTGTTAGAATAAAATAATCCTATATCAGTAGTTTCTCGAAGGTATTGAAATATGTGTTTGATCCCATTCCAGTGTCTTTTGGTAGGAGCTGAGTTGAATCTTGCCAACAAATTAACTGCAAAAGAAATGTCAGGTCTTGTATAATTTGTAAGATACATAAGAGCTCCAATTGCACTAAGATATGGTACTTCTGGTACCAGGATATCTTCATGATCTTCACAGGGACGAAATGGATCAGTGTCAACATTAAGTGATCTAACAACCATAGGAGTACTTAATGGTTTTGCCTTGTCCATATTGAAATGTTTTAAAATCTTTTTCGTATAAGTTGTTTGATGTACAAGTAAACCATTAGGCATATGCTCAATCTGCAAACCAAGGCAATACTTGGTTTTTTTGAGATCTTTCATTTCAAATTCTTTCTTTAGAAGTTGAATGGCTTCATGAATCTCTTTATTTGTACCTATGATGTTAAGATCATCGACATAAACGGCTATGATTACATATCTGGATGTTGTTTTCTTAATGAATACACATGGGCAAATAAGATTATTGGTATACCCTTTGTATATCAAGTAATCACTTAATCGTTTATACCACATGCGACCCGATTGTTTCAACCCATATAAAGACCTTTGCAACTTGATTGAGTACATTTCTATGAATTTTGCATTAGTTGCTTCTGATACCTTAAATCCTTCAGGTATTTTCATATATATATATCACTATCAAGTGATCCATATAGATAAGTAGTCATAACATCCATGAGATGCATTTCTAAATTTTTAGAAACTGCCAGACTAATTAAGTATCTAAAAGTAATTGCATCCATAACAGGAGAATAAGTTTCATCATAATCAATTCCTGGTCTTTGAGAAAAACCTTGACCTACAAGTCTAGCTTTATACCTTGTAACTTCATTTTTCTCATTTTTTTTCGCACAAAAATCCATCTATATCCCACAGGTTTCACATCTTTAGGTGTGAGAATGATAGATCCAAAAACTTTTCTTTTATTGAGCGATTCAAATTCAGCTCGTATTGCTCCTTTCCAATGATCCCAATCATGTCTATTTTGACATTCCATGACAGATTTTGGTTCTGGATCATCATCATCAATCATGATGTCATATGCAACATTATATGAAAATATCTCATCAAGATTTTTCATTTCATTTCGGTTCCATAATATTTTTGAATGTGCATAATTGATTGAAAATTCCGTATTTACATCATCAATCTCCTCTGCAGAAGGAGTATTGATTTGTGGTTCTTCTTGAACACTTTCTTTTACCTCATTATCAGCTGATTTTCTTTTTCGAGGATTTTTATCTTTGGAACCAATTGGTCTCCCACGTTTCTGGCGTGGCAAAGACTCAAGAGTGACATTATTGCCAGCTTTTGGAATTTCAATTCGAGCTGGAACATTTGCTGCTGGTATATATGATTTAGTCACTCTTTTTGTATCTGTAAATACATCAGGCAGTTTATTCGCAAGTTCTTGCATATGCATTATTTTTTGAACTTCGATCTCTCATTCTTTTGTGCGAGGATCAAGATACATTAATTGAGGTTCACACTATGAAACATCATTTTCTTTATTTTTTATTTCTCCCCCTAATCTAGGGAACAATGTTTCATTAAAGTGACAATCAGCAAAACGTGCTGTAAAAACATCACCCGTCATGGGTTCAATATATCTTATGATTGAAGATGTTTCATATCCAACATATATTCCCATCCTTCTTTGAGGACCCATTTTAGTGCGTTGTGGTGGTGCGATAGGAATATAAACCGCACAACCAAATGTTCTAAGGTGGGAAATATTTGGCTGATGGCCAAAAGCAAGTTGCAAGGGAGTATATGTATGAATTGCACTTGGTCTAATGCGAATTAATGATGCAGCATGTAAAATTGCATGACCCCATACAGATACTGAGAGTTTTGTTCTCATTATCAATGGTCTAACTATTAATTGCAATCGTTTGATTAGTGATTCGGCTAAACCATTTTGTGTATGCACATGGGCAACAGGATGTTCAACAACAATCCCAATAGACATGCAAAAATCATTAAATGCTTGAGATGTAAACTCACCAGCATTATCCAATCTCACCCTTTTAATAGTATAATTAGGGAAATGTGCTCGTAATTTAATAATTTGAGCAAGAAATTTTGCAAATACCATGTTTCGACTTGATAATAGACATACATGAGACCATCTACTAGATGCGTCTATTAGGACCATGAAATATCTAAATGGTCCACATGGTGGATGAATTGGTCCACATATATCACCTTGAATTCTTTCAAGAAATAATGGTGATTCTTTTTCAACCTTAAGAGGTGATGGTCTTATTATAAATTTTCCAAGTGAGCATGATGTACATGGGATAAGTGCATCATGAGGGATCTTTTGATCCGTCAATGGATGTCCATGTGTATTTTGAATTATTTTTTTCATCATTGTTGATCCTAGGTGGCCTAATTTTCATGCCACAGATTGATCATTACAGGATCACATGCCTTTTCATTAACTACCATGTGTGCTTCTGGTACATTTATATATGTATAATGTAAACCAGAACTAAGTCTTGGTAGTTTTTCAATCACATGCTTCTTGTCAGTGATACTTAAGTATTTATCATTTTCTGTAGTCACTGACTGATAATCATATCCATTTTGGTATATGTCAGAGAAGCTTAACAAATTTCTCTTTGACATGGGAGAAAATAAGGCATTTTTTATCAGAAAATTTGTACCATTTGGTAACATGAATTCTGCCTTTTCCATTCCTTTTATTAAATCCGCAGGACCTGATATAGTATGTACCGTTCCTTCTGTTGCTTTAAAATCAGTGAAATATTTTTTAGATTTGAGTATAGTGTGTGTGGTACCACTGTCTGCAGTACAAAGATCCCTACCATTTGACTGATTTTGCACTCCAGTAGTGTACATTATGAACTTCAAAATATGAGAAACGAATAATGAGTACATATTTCATCAATATATTACATTCAAAATATGTTATAAACGAAAGTACATAATAAGGAAACATATAGTAAAGTAGATATGGTATAGATCGTAAATCTACATCCATTTATTTGATATGGACATATAATAGAAAATTTATTCATTAAAGTAGTCACTTGTTGGCTCAGTGATTTTTGTATCAAGGTCATCCACAAGGTTTGCCTCTTTTCCTTTTCCCTTTAGAAATTCTTGATATTGATTAACAGAATATTGATTTGTTCGACAGTTCTTAGACCAATGTCTAATTTTACCACATCGATAACAAGAATCTTCAATATTCTTTGAAGAGCTTTCTTCAACATTATGATTTGTGGGATTGTATGGTAGTTGAAATTTATAATTTTGTGGATTATTATTTCTTTATCCACGACCACGACCACCGCAACCATTACGACCACGACCACCACCACGACCATTACCATAAGGGTGATTTCGAACATAGTTATGATTTTTATTATTGTTATGGTAATTTCCATGATGATGGTTTTGGACAATATGACCACGACCTCGCCCACGTCCTCGTCCAGGTGCATTTCTTTTTTTTTTTATTATTATTATTGTTAATAGCATTAACTTCAGGGAATGCTAGCGCACCCGTAGGACGAGATTCTTGATTCTTCATCAGTAATTCTTTATTCACTTCTGCAACTAAGAGATAAGTTTGAAGTTTGGAAAAAGTTTTGTAATTCTGCAATCTTAAATTTTCTTGTATAGTTATGTTTGCAGAATGCATTGTGGAGAAAGTTTTCTCCATCATATCAGCATCACTTATTTCTTGACCACAAAATTGAAGCTTTGAACGGATCTTGAACATGGCCGAGCTGTATTCACTTACCTTTTTAAAATCTTGGAACCTTAGATTTCTCCATTCTTCCCTCGCAGCTGGGAGTAATATTTTCTTTTGATTATCGAGTCTACTCTTGATATTTTTCCATAAAACATGTGGATCTTTGATAGTGAGATACATATGTTTTAAGGTGATATCAATATGTTTGCGAATAAAAGCAATTGATTTTAATTTATCTTGATCAGAACAAGTATTGTTTTCTTTTAAAGTTTCTAGAATACCCAATGATCCAAGATTTATTTCTACATCCATGACCCATGATGTGTAGTTTGTTCCCGATACGTCTAGGGCATCAAACTCAAGTTTTGATAAGTTTGATATTTTCTATTTTCAGAAAAATGAACAACATAAATTATAATCATAATCAATTTCTAACAACATGAAATTAGAATCATTTTAAATTCATAAGTAGCAAACAACAGAATAATGGTATGATAATAAAACCACAAGGGCAGGATAGAATATATGTTCACCCGGTGGTATATTAGCAATAATGATGATAGTTAATATGACCAATACAATAGGAAAAATCATCATTGTGTGAATCATTTTTACAAAAACTTTTGAGAGTGGTAATCTGAGAAAATGAAGATTTATTTGTGAAAAAGTGAAAAACGGAGATGTTTATTTTATATTTGAAAAATATAGTCGTTGTAACGTCGTCAGTTGACGTTATCGACTGTTATGTACTCGTTATATTAATAATAATTTTAATAAAAGAATTTTATGATTACTATAAAATACATTTAGTATAAATATGAAGACTAAGAGAATAAACATATTATGCATAAATAATAAATTTAAGAATAAACGTTAGTATGCATGAAATAAATAATGATTAATTGCATAAGTCATCATAATTGTTAGATAACATAAAATATAAATGTTAGTGAAGTTAATAAGAGTTAGATTACAGAAATATAATTCAGGCGGTATAACCGACCATATATAACATAAATATAAATGTTAGTGAAGCTAATTACAGAAATATAATTCGGGCGGTATAACCGACCATATATAACATAAATATAAATGTTAGTGAAGTTAATTACAGAAATATAATTCAGGCGGTATAACCGACCATATATAACATAAATATAAATGTTAGTTATGATGATAATAATATTTACCTTACTAATAAATAATAGAAGATATCGTTAAAGAATTTCTTACCTTGATTAGTGACTTGTGCTTGCTTAGATAAACCTTGATTATATGGAGCACTTTGTGCTGATAACGTGTTATAATTCAGTAGACTTATAACTACCTTTATGGCTGATCTTAGCAACAAGCCTTCTTATAAATATATATATATATATATATATATATATATATATATATATATATATATATATATATATATATATATATATGAGCATAGATAAAAGAGAGAAGAATAAAATTTTTTATATATGTGAATTGGTATATACACTGATTACAATCGATCGCATATTTATAGTATAATAATTCACTGTGCAGTTAGGTGCACAGTAATATCCGTGAATTTGCAATCGAATAAACTTCACTTTATCAAAAGTGTTATTAAAGTTGTCGGCCATAAGTTTTGGCCATATATGGGTGTGCTTGGGTGACGAGCTTCTTGGAGCTTATGGGAGCTTATAGGAGCTTATAGGAGCTTGAGCTTATGATTTTAATAAGCTTCAAATCATAAACTTCGTTTGGTAGATCAAAAAAGTAGAGCTTATGAAAATCATAAGCTCTGGAAAAATAAGCTACTTTCAGTAGCTTATGAAAAAAAGTAGAGCTTATGAACTGAAAAATAAGCTCCAGCTAGTTTACCAAACACTTATAAAAAATAATAAGCTCCAGCTACCAGCTTATAAAATAAGCTCCAGCTCCAGCTAGGGATGGCAATGGATCGGATGAGGCCGTATCCATATTCATATCCATTTAGTTTTTGATCATCCATATCCATATCCATACCCGTTTAATTTCAGTTCATCCATCCATATCCATATCCAATGGATTAAGCGGGTTAATGGATATTCATTGGATATTCAAAAAATGTTATAATATTTCTCAACATGTGATTAAAATAACACGTAATATAACAAAAATATATACAATGTGGCATAATTAAAATCTATCGATAATAACGAGTGATATTTGTCGAAGATATAACACAATTTGTTAAACTTACAATCAAACATAGACTATGACAAATTAAATGTGTAATTTTTATGTATATTTGATTACATATACGTGTTTTATTGTTATATTTCATGGTTAATTGATTATATAATTTCAAGAATCATATAAGTGTAATTGTAAATGCATTTAAAATACTAAATATGTTTGCATATATCTATATTTAAGTATTTATATATATTTCGGGTGTATTTGGATATATCCATGGATGAAAATTTTTCATCCATATCCATATCCGTATCCATTTAGGTTCATCCATATCCGTATCCATATCTATTTATATCATCCATATCCATTATGTATCGGTGGATCGGATGGATATCCATTGGATCGGGTGACCATTGCCATCCCTAGCTCCAGCTCCATCTCATAAGCTACAGCTCCAGCTACAAGCTCCAGCTACTTTCATCCGAACACACCCATAACAAAATTTTTATTCTTATTTTTATTTTTTATTTTTTATAAAAACCCTTTCACCTCTTATTAAACCCTTCAAACGCCAGTTCACTTTTCTCTCTTTCTCCTCACCGCCGCCACCACCACCACAGCTCCTACACCGGAACCCTAACCAACAACAAAATGAGACTACTAACACACAACATGCTTTCATCAAACATCAAAGGTGTAGTCAACGGATTCCCTCTTTTAATTGAAGCTGAAAAGGTAACCGAAAAACAAGTCGATTTCAATCCTGATTTTCTCAAAAACATGTTCACCAAAATCGATTGGAAAGCCCTAACCGACGCTTCCAAAACCTTGGGATACGCTGAACTTCCGGAAGAAGTTCCCGATCAATCAGTCCTCGATTCCGATGATTTTTTGCAGAAATTTCATCACGCGCTTCTTGAAATTCACCTCGAAGAAGGCGCGCTTGTGTGCCCGGAGACCGGTCGTAAGTTTCCTGTTAACAAAGGGATACCTAATATGCTTCTTCATGAAGATGAGGTCTGATTATAAATGATCGTATATGTAATATGTGGCATTTAATACATTAAGTTGTTACTCTTTTGCGATGAATTATGAAATATAAAAATGTTGGTGTCAGTGATTGATCATTGTATGGTTTTAGGGTTATTGAAGTTCGCTCAAATTGATAATTTTAGAAGTAAAGAATATAACGTGGTTTAAACGTGATTAATTAAATTTCAAATTAATCAGATAGATTTAAAAAAAAAAAAACAGGATGAGATGTATAATCGGAATATTGTAATGGACTGAGTATTGTTCCTTTGATTCAATCCTTAGTTCCTAATGAAGAGAAAATTAGAAAATTGAGTTATTGAAGCGATCATGGTTTTGGTTAATTCAGATGTGTTCTTTTGTGCCATTCAGCTCAAGATAAAGACATTAGAGATGAATCTTGAATATTTAGGCCCATTTGGCTCACGGAATCTAATGAGGAATTGTCGTGTCTAAATTCACCTCCAATTCCAATTCCGCCTATTCCGTGAGCAAAACGGCCCGTAAGTATTTGATATACAAATTTACCTGATTGTGATATTCTTTCGGGTGTGTCTTGGAGTACTACTATTTGTTTGTTAGTCTTTAACTTTGAGGGATAGTTTTTTTTAACTCATAGGTAGAAGAACGACTCTTTTAGAAACCTTTTTCTTTTCGAAAAGGTTAGACTCCTTAGAAGAGAGACTTTGAACCAAATTTTCTTCGTATCCATTCTATCAAAACAAATACGGATTACATATTTATACTACCCAACCAACGTAAAATGGTACTGCTAGAATTCAATAGCGCAACTGTTACTAAACTAGTAAACTGCTACTAACAAGTTAGTACCCGCTGTCCTATTATTGTTTCTGTGAATTAAAAACATGTATGTATGGAGATGTGGTAATCATGGTTGTGCTAATAGTTATTCATCGTTCAATCTGACTCAGCAACGTGTGGCTAAATTCATTTACTTTAACTTCTACGATCATGGGCCAGACATAGGCTTCATGCACGATAACGGTCTGGTTTCTTCGTGATTCAGACGGGCCTGTTGATGATCGTGGAAACTTAGGTTGTGGGTGGTTATCATGATGCCGGTCTTGGTGACTAGATCAACAGTTGTGTTTTGAGTGGCGAGATATTTGGAAATAATTTCAGGTTTTGTGATATATGAAGTGGAGCCTGGTAGAAAGTTAGCCATATAATATGCTAAGGCAGAGACAGGGAAAACCTTAGCCACTGACCCACAGTATTGACCGAATTGACCCTCACGGCTTGGAGTCGCAGGCCTATGGGGCATAGATGTATGACATCGTTGATTGGAGGTAGAGTTACTCTAAAAAAGAGCACCATTGTTAGAAACCTTTTCGAACAGGTTAGACTCCTAAAACAAACCTTTAAAACAACAGATTTAGAAGAGAGACGTTGAACTAATTTTCCTTGTATCTATTCCATCAAAACAATACAGATATATACTTCTAAGCCGACGTAAGCTACTACTGCTATTATTCAACAGTGCAACTGTTACTAAACTGCTATTAGCAAGTTAAGACCCACTACCCTATTATTAGGTAAACTGGTAACATGCATACATGGAAATGTGGTCATCATGGGAGGAGGTGTATGGGCGCTTGCTAATAACTCCTCTTAACCTTTCAATTTCAGTAACGGGGTGGCAGAGTTACTTTAAAAAGAGCACCATTGTTAATAGCTCCTCTAAACCTTGCTAGTAACTGGCGGCTGCTGGTGTTTCCAGGTTTCTATCTTTCAAAAAATTGGCGGTTGTCTTGGGTTGTCCTCCGCCTTTGATCTTGACTATTGCTGCTGTTTTGTTGGTCGTGGTGATCGGATCGTGCTCGATTTGTTTTTCAACTTTTCTTTTGGTTTTGTTCTCTCCATTTACCCTGTCATTGTTTTCTGTTCGGGTGGGATCGATGTTGCCGACTTGTGACGGTATTGAAAAATGAGGTTTTCTGACCTCAATGGTGGTTATTACCTAATCATTGTTCTCGGTAGTTCTCGGGTGTTTGTTCATTTGGAGGGTCCCTTGGGTTTTGGTTTCGAGAAATTTTTTCGGTTTACTGGTCTCGGGTAGGTGTTCTTGGGTTTCCCGGTGGATGATTTTGAAGACTGGCTCTCGAGGAGTGGTGGATACGGAGGCCGGATTCGAGATTCCAGCATATGTTTTTTTTAGGTTTGATGTTCGATGGTTGGTTGTACGTGTGTGTTATCAATATGT